>NC_091470.1:375824470-376141970 GCF_036971445.1 Narcine bancroftii
TTTCCCACACTCTATAAATTGTACGTCATCGAACTACGAACTTTCCCACACTCTATAAATTGTACGTGATAGAGCTACCAACTTTCCCACACTGTATAAATTGTACGTGATAGAGCTACTAACTTTCCCACACTGTATAAATTGTACGTGATACAACTACCAACTTTACCACACTCTATAAATTGTAGGTGATAGAGCTACCAACTTTCCCACACTGAATAAATTATACGTGATAGAGCTACCAACTTTCCCACACTGTATAAATTTAACGTGATAGAGCTACCAACTTTCCCAGAGTGGATAAATTTTACGTGATGGAGCTACCTACTTTCCCACACTGTTTAAATTGTACATGATAGAGCCACCAACTTTCCTACACTTTTAAAATTGTACGTGATAGAGCTACCAACTTTCCCACATTGTATGGATTGTACGTGATAGAGCTCCCAACTTTCCCACACTGTTTAAATTGTACGTGATAGAGCCACCAACTTTCCTACACTTTTTAAATCGTACGTGATAGAGCTACCAACTTTCCCACAATGTATAAATTGTACGTGATAGAGCTACCAACTTTCCCACACTGTAACAATTGTACGTAATAGAGATACCTACTTTCCCACACTCTATAAATTATACGTGATCGAACTACGAACTTTCCCACACTGTATAAATTGTACACGATACAGCTACCTACTTTCCCACACTGTATAAATTGTACGTGATAGAGCTACTAATTTTCCCACTCTGTTTGAATTGTACGTGATAGAACTACCAACTTCCCCACACTGTTTAAATTCTACGTAATAGAGCTACCAACTTTCCCACACTGTATCAATTGTACGTAATAGAGCTACCAACTTTCCCACACTCTATAAATTGTACGTGATCGAACTACGAACTTTCCCACACTGTATAAATTGTACACGATAGAGCTACCTACTTTTCCACACTGTATAAATTGTACATGATAGAGCTACTAACTTTCACACTCTATATTAATTGTACGTGATAGAGTCACCAACTTTCCCACACTGTATAAATTGTACGTGATAGAGCTTCCAACTTTCCCACACTGTATCGATTGTACGTGATAGAGCTAACAACATTCCCACACTGTTTAAATTGTACGTGATAGAGCTACCAACTTTCCCACACTGTATAAATTGTACTTGATAGAGCTGCCAACTTTCCCACAATGTATTAATTGTACATGATACAGCTACCAACTTTCCCTCACTGTATGAATTGTACGTGATAGAGCTACCAACTTTCCCACACTGTATAAATTGTACGTGATAGAGCAGCCAACTTTCCTACACTTTTTAAATTGTACGTGATAGAGCTACCAACTTTCCCACAATGTATAAATTGTACGTGATAGATCTACCAACTTTCCAACACTGTATAAATTGTACGTGATAGATCTACCAACTTTCCCACACTGTATAAATTGTACGTGATAGAGCTACCAACTTTCACACACTTTATCAATTGTACGTAATAGAGCTACCAACTTTCCCACACTGTATAAATTTTACGTGTTAGAGCTACCATTTTTCCCACTCTGTTTAAATTGTACTTGATAGAGCTACCAAATTTCCAACACTGTATCAATTGTACGTGATGGAGCTACCAACTTTCCCACACTGTTTAAATTGTACGTGATTGAGCTACCAAATTTCCAACACTGTATAAATTGTACGTGTTAGAGCATCCAACTTTCCCACACTGTATAAATTGTACGTGATTGAGATACCAACTTTCCCATACTGTATGAATTCTACGTGATTGAGGTACCAACTTTGCCACACTGTATAAATTGTACGTGATAGAGCTACCAACTTTCCCACACTCTATAAATTGTACATCATCGAACTACGAACTTTCCCACACTCTATAAATTGTACGTGATAGAGCTACCAACTTTCCCACACTGTATAAATTGTACTTGATTGAGCTACTAACTTTCCCACACTGTATAAATTGTACGTAATAGAGCTACCAACTTTCCCACACTCTATAAATTGTACGTGATCGAACTACGAACTTTCCCACACTCTATAAATTGTACGTGATAGAGCTACCATCTTTCCCACACTGTATAAATTGTACGTGATAGAGCTACTATCTTTCCCACACTGTATAAATTGTACGTGATAGAGCTACCAACTTTCCCACACTGTATAAATTTTACGTGATAGAGCTACCTACTTTCCCACAGTGGATATATTTTACGTGATGGAGCTACCAACTTTCCCACACTGTTTAAATTGTACATGATAGAGCCACCAACTTTCCTACACTTTTAAAATTGTACGTGATAGAGCTACCAACTTTCCCACATTGTATGGATTGTACGTGATAGAGCTACCAACTTTCCCACACTGTTTAAATTGTACGTGATAGAGCCACCAACTTTCCTACACTTTTTAAATCGTACGTGATAGAGCTAACAACTTTCCCACAATGTATAAATTGTACGTGATAGAGCTACCAACTTTCCCACACTGTATCAGTTGTTCGTAATAGAGCTACCAACTTTCCCACACTCTATAAATTGTACGTGATCGAACTACGAACTTTCCCACACTGTATAAATTGTACACGATAGAGCTACCTACTTTCCCACACTGTATAAATTGTACGTGATAGAGCTACCAATTTTCCCACTCTGTTTAAATTGTACGTGATAGAGCTACCAACTTTCCAACACTGTATAAATTGCACGTGATAGAGCTACCAACTTTCCCACACTGTTTAAATTGTACGTGATTGAGCTACCAAATTTCCAACACTGTATAAATTGTACGTGTTAGAGCATCCAACTTTCCCACACTGTATAAATTGTACGTGATTGAGATACCAACTTTCCCATACTGTAAAAATTGTACGTGATAGAGGTACCAACTTTGCCACACTGTATAAATTGTACGTGATAGAGCTACCAACTTTCCCACAGTGGATAAATTTTACGTGATGGAGCTACCAACTTTCCCACACTGTTTAAATTTTACATGATAGAGCTACCAACTTTCCCACACTGTATCAATTGTACGTAATAGAACTACCAACTTTCCCACACTCTATAAATTGTACGTCATCGAACTACGAACTTTCCCACACTCTATAAATTGTACGTGATAGAGCTACCAACTTTCCCACACTGTATAAATTGTACGTGATAGAGCTACTAACTTTCCCACACTGTATCGATTGTACGTGATAGAGCTAACAACATTCCCACACTGTTTAAATTGTACGTGATAGAGCTACCAACTTTCCCACACTGTATAAATTGTACTTGATAGAGCTGCCAACTTTCCCACAATGTATTAATTGTACTTGATAGAGCTACCAACATTCCCACACTGTATGAATTGTACGTGATAGAGCAACCAACTTTCCCACACTGTACAAATTGTACGTGATAGAGCCGCCAACTTTTCTACACTTTTTAAATTGTACGTGATAGAGCTACCAACATTCCCACAATGTATAAATTGCACGTGATAGATCTACCAACTTTCCCACACTGTATAAATTGTACGTGATAGATCTACCAACTTTCCCACACTGTATAAATTGTACGTGATAGAGCTAACAACTTTCACACACTGTATAAATTTTACGTGTTAGAGCTACCAATTTTCCCACTCTGTTTAAATTGTACTTGATAGAGCTACCAAATTTACAACACTATATCAATTGTACGTGATAGAGCTACCAACTTTCCCACACTGTTTAAATTGTACTTGATTGAGCTACCAAATTTCCAACACTGTATAAATTGTACGTGTTAGAGCATCCAACTTTCCCACACTGTATAAATTGTACGTGATTGAGATACCAACTTTCCCATACTGTATGAATTCTACGTGATTGAGGTACCAACTTTGCCACACTGTATAAATTGTACGTGATAGAGCTACCAACTTTCCCACACTCTATAAATTGTACATCATCGAGGTACCAACTTTGCCACACTGTATAAATTGTACGTGATAGAGCTACCAACTTTCCCACAGTGGATAAATTTTACGTGATGGAGCTACCAACTTTCCCACACTGTTTAAATTTTACATGATAGAGCTACCAACTTTCCCACACTGTATCAATTGTACGTAATAGAACTACCAACTTTCCCACACTCTATAAATTGTACGTCATCGAACTACGAACTTTCCCACACTCTATAAATTCTACGTGATAGAGCTACCAACTTTCCCACACTGTATAAATTGTACGTGATAGAGCTACTAACTTTCCCACACTGTATAAATTGTACGTGATACAACTACCAACTTTACCACACTCTATAAATTGTAGGTGATAGAGCTACCAACTTTCCCACACTGAATAAATTATACGTGATAGAGCTACCAACTTTCCCACACTGTATAAATTTAACGTGATAGAGCTACCAACTTTCCCAGAGTGGATAAATTTTACGTGATGGAGCTACCTACTTTCCCACACTGTTTAAATTGTACATGATAGAGCCACCAACTTTCCTACACTTTTAAAATTGTACGTGATAGAGCTACCAACTTTCCCACATTGTATGGATTGTACGTGATAGAGCTCCCAACTTTCCCACACTGTTTAAATTGAAGGTGATAGAGCCACCAACTTTCCTACACTTTTTAAATCGTACGTGATAGAGCTACCAACTTTCCCACAATGTATAAATTGTACGTGATAGAGCTACCAACTTTCCCACACTGTAACAATTGTACGTAATAGAGATACCTACTTTCCCACACTCTATAAATTATACGTGATCGAACTACGAACTTTCCCACACTGTATAAATTGTACACGATACAGCTACCTACTTTCCCACACTGTATAAATTGTACGTGATAGAGCTACTAATTTTCCCACTCTGTTTGAATTGTACGTGATAGAACTACCAACTTCCCCACACTGTTTAAATTCTACGTAATAGAGCTACCAACTTTCCCACACTGTATCAATTGTACGTAATAGAGCTACCAACTTTCCCACACTCTATAAATTGTACGTGATCGAATTACGAACTTTCCCACACTGTATAAATTGTACACGATAGAGCTACCTACTTTTCCACACTGTATAAATTGTACATGATAGAGCTACTAACTTTCACACTCTATATTAATTGTACGTGATAGAGTCACCAACTTTCCCACACTGTATAAATTGTACGTGATAGAGCTTCCAACTTTCCCACACTGTATCGATTGTACATGATAGAGCTAACAACATTCCCACACTGTTTAAATTGTACGTGATAGACCTACCAACTTTCCCACACTGTATAAATTGTACTTGATAGAGCTGCCAACTTTCCCACAATGTATTAATTGTACATGATACAGCTACCAACTTTCCCTCACTGTATGAATTGTACGTGATAGAGCTACCAACTTTCCCACACTGTATAAATTGTACGTGATAGAGCAGCCAACTTTCCTACACTTTTTAAATTGTACGTGATAGAGCTACCAACTTTCCCACAATGTATAAATTGTACGTGATAGATCTACCAACTTTCCAACACTGTATAAATTGTACGTGATAGATCTACCAACTTTCCCACACTGTATAAATTGTACGTGATAGAGCTACCAACTTTCACACACTTTATCAATTGTACGTAATAGAGCTACCAACTTTCCCACACTGTATAAATTTTACGTGTTAGAGCTACCAATTTTCCCACTCTGTTTAAATTATACTTGATAGAGCTACCAAATTTCCAACACTGTATCAATTGTACGTGATGGAGCTACCAACTTTCCCACACTGTTTAAATTCTACGTGATTGAGCTACCAAATTTCCAACACTGTATAAATTGTACGTGTTAGAGCATCCAACTTTCCCACACTGTATAAATTGTACGTGATTGAGATACCAACTTTTCCATACTGTATGAATTCTACGTGATAGAGGTACCAACTTTGCCACACTGTATAAATTGTACGTGATGGAGCTACCAACTTTCCCACATTGTTTAAATTTTACATGATAGAGCTACCAACTTTCCCACACTGTATCAATTGTACGTAATAGAACTAGCAACTTTCCCACACTCTATAAATTGTACGTCATCGAACTACGAACTTTCCCACACTCTATAAATTGTACGTGATAGAGCTACCAACTTTCCCACACTGTATAAATTGTACGTGATAGAGCTACTAACTTTCCCACACTGTATAAATTGTACGTGATACAACTACCAACTTTACCACACACTATAAATTGTAGGTGATAGAGCTACCAACTTTCCCACACTGTATAAATTATACGTGATAGAGCTACCAACTTTCCCACACTGTATAAATTTAACGTGATAGAGCTACCAACTTTCCCAGAGTGGATAAATTTTACGTGATGGAGCTACCTACTTTCCCACACTGTTTAAATTGTACATGATAGAGCCACCAACTTTCCTACACTTTTAAAATTGTACGTGATAGAGCTACCAACTTTCCCACATTGTATGGATTGTACGTGATAGAGCTACCAACTTTTCCACACTGTTTAAATTGTACGTGATAGAGCCACCAACTTTCCTACACTTTTTAAATCGTACGTGATAGAGCTACCAACTTTCCCACAATGTATAAATTGTACGTGATAGAGCTACCAACTTTCCCACACTGTAACAATTGTACGTAATAGAGATACCTACTTTCCCACACTCTATAAATTATACGTGATCGAACTACGAACTTTCCCACACTGTATAAATTGTACACGATACAGCTACCTACTTTCCCACACTGTATAAATTGTACGTGATAGAGCTACTAATTTTCCCACTCTGTTTGAATTGTACGTGATAGAACTACCAACTTCCCCACACTGTTTAAATTCTACGTAATAGAGCTACCAACTTTCCCACACTGTATCAATTGTACGTAATAGAGCTACCAACTTTCCCACACTCTATAAATTGTACGTGATCGAACTACGAATTTTCCCACACTGTATAAATTGTACACGATAGAGCTACCTACTTTTCCACACTGTATAAATTGTACATGATAGAGCTACTAACTTTCACACTCTATATTAATTGTACGTGATAGAGTCACCAACTTTCCCACACTGTATAAATTGTACGTGATAGAGCTTCCAACTTTCCCACACTGTATCGATTGTACGTGATAGAGCTAACAACATTCCCACACTGTTTAAATTGTACGTGATAGAGCTACCAACTTTCCCACACTGTATAAATTGTACTTGATAGAGCTGCCAACTTTCCCACAATGTATTAATTGTACATGATACAGCTACCAACTTTCCCTCACTGTATGAATTGTACGTGATAGAGCTACCAACTTTCCCACACTGTATAAATTGTACGTGATAGAGCTGCCAACTTTCCTACACTTTTTAAAATGTACGTGATAGAGCTACCAACTTTCCCACAATGTATAAATTGTACGTGATAGATCTACCAACTTTCCAACACTGTATAAATTGTACGTGATAGATCTACCAACTTTCCCACACTGTATAAATTGTACGTGATAGAGCTACCAACTTTCCCACACTGTATAAATTTTACGTGTTAGAGCTACCAATTTTCCCACTCTGTTTAAATTGTACTTGATAGAGCTACCAAATTTCCAACACTGTATCAATTGTACGTGATAGAGCTACCAACTTTCCCACACTGTTTAAATTCTACGTGATTGAGCTACCAAATTTCCAACACTGTATAAATTGTACGTGTTAGAGCATCCAACTTTCCCACACTGTATAAATTGTACGTGATTGAGATACCAACTTTTCCATACTGTATGAATTCTACGTGATAGAGGTACCAACTTTGCCACACTGTATAAATTGTACGTGATACAGCTACCAACTTTCCCACAGTGGATAAATTTTACGTGATGGAGCTACCAACTTTCCCACATTGTTTAAATTTTACATGATAGAGCTACCAACTTTCCCAAAATTTATCAATTGTACGTAATAGAGCTACCAACTTTCCCACACTCTATAAATTGTACGTCATCGAACTACGAACTTTCCCACACTCTATAAATTGTTCGTGATAGAGCTACCAACTTTCCCACACTGTATAAATTGTACTTGATTGAGCTACTAACTTTCCCACACTGTATAAATTGTACGTAATAGAGCTACCAACTTTTCCACACTCTATAAATTGTACGTGATCGAACCACGAACTTTCCCACACTCTATAAATTGTACGTGATAGAGCTACCATCTTTCCCACACTGTATAAATTGTACGTGATAGAGCTACTAACTTTCCCACACTGTATAAATTGTACGTGATAGAGCTACCAACTTTCCCACACTGTATAAATTTTACGTGATAGAGCTACCTACTTTCCCACAGTGGATAAATTTTACGTGATGCAGCTACCAACTTTCCCACACTGTTTAAATTGCACATGATAGAGCCACCAACTTTCCTACACTTTTAAAATTGTACGTGATAGAGCTACCAACTTTCCCACATTGTATGGATTGTACGTGATTGAGCTTCCAACTTTCCCACACTGTTTAAATTGTACGTGATAGATCTACCAACTTTCCCACACTGTATAAATTGTACGTGATAGATCTACCAACTTTCCCACACTGTATAAATTGTACGTGATAGAGCTACCAACTTTCAGATACTTTATCAATTGTACGTAATAGAGCTACCAACTTTCCCACACTGTATAAATTTTACGTGTTAGAGCTACGAATTTTCCCACTCTGTTTAAATTGTACTTGATAGAGCTACCAAATTTCCAACACTGTATCAATTGTACGTGATAGAGCTACCAACTTTCCCACACTGTTTAAATTGTACTTGATTGAGCTACCAAATTTCCAACACTGTATAAATTGTACGTGTTAGAGCATCCAACTTTCCCACACTGTATAAATTGTACGTGATTGAGATACCAACTTTCCCATACTGTATGAATTCTACGTGATTGAGGTACCAACTTTGCCACACTGTATAAATTGTACGTGATAGAGCTACCAACTTTCCCACACTCTATAAATTGTACATCATCGAACTACGAACTTTCCCACACTCTATAAATTGTACGTGATAGAGCTACCAACTTTCCCACACTGTATAAATTGTACTTGATTGAGCTACTAACTTTCCCACACTGTATAAATTGTACGTAATAGAGCTACCAACTTTCCCACACTCTATAAATTGTACGTGATCGAACTACGAACTTTCCAACACTCTATAAATTGTACGTGATAGAGCTACCATCTTTCCCACACTGTATAAATTGTACGTGATAGAGCTACTAACTTTCCCACACTGTATAAATTGTACGTGATAGAGCTACCAACTTTCCCACACTGTATAAATTTTACGTGATAGAGCTACCTACTTTCCCACAGTGGATAAATTTTACGTGATGGAGCTACCAACTTTCCCACACTGTTTAAATTGTACATGATAGAGCCACCAACTTTCCTACACTTTTAAAATTGTACGTGATAGAGCTACCAACTTTCCCACATTGTATGGATTGTACGTGATAGAGCTACCAACTTTCCCACACTGTTTAAATTGTACGTGATAGAGCCACCAACTTTCCTACACTTTTTAAATCGTACGTGATAGAGCTAACAACTTTCCCACAATGTATAAATTGTACGTGATAGAGCTACCAACTTTCCCACACTCTATAAATTGTACGTGATCGAACTACGAACTTTCCCACACTGTATAAATTGTACACGATAGAGCTACCTACTTTCCCACACTGTATAAATTGTACGTGATAGAGCTACCAATTTTCCCACTCTGTTTAAATTGTACGTGATAGAGCTACCAACTTTCCAACACTGTATAAATTGCACGTGATAGAGCTACCAACTTTCCCACACTGTTTAAATAGTACGTGATTGAGCTACCAAATTTCCAACACTTTATAAATTGTACGTGTTAGAGCATCCAACTTTCCCACACTGTATAAATTGTACGTGATTGAGATACCAACATTCCCATACTGTAAAAATTGTACGTGATAGAGCTACCAACTTTGCCACACTGTATAAATTGTACGTGATAGAGCTACCAACTTTCCCACAGTGGATAAATTTTACGTGATGGAGCTACCAACTTTCCCACACTGTTTAAATTTTACATGATAGAGCTACCAACTTTCCCACACTGTATCAATTGTACGTAATAGAACTACCAACTTTCCCACACTCTATAAATTGTACGTCATCGAACTACGAACTTTCCAACACTCTATAAATTGTACGTGATAGAGCTACCAACTTTCCCACACTGTATAAATTGTACGTCATAGAGCTACTAACTTTCCCACACTGTATCGATTGTACGTGATAGAGCTAACAACATTCCCACACTGTTTAAATTGTACGTGATAGAGCTACCAACTTTCCCACACTGTATAAATTGTACTTGATAGAGCTGCCAACTTTCCCATAATGTATTAATTGTACTTGATAGAGCTACCAACTTTCCCACACTGTTTAAATTGTACGTGATAGATCTACCAACTTTCCCACACTGTATAAATTGTACGTGATAGATCTACCAACTTTCCCACACTGTATAAATTGTACGTGATAGAGCTACCAACTTTCACACACTTTATCAATTGTACGTAATAGAGCTACCAACTTTCCCACACTGTATAAATTTTACGTCTTAGAGCTACCAATTTTCCCATTCTGTTTAAATTGTACTTGATAGAGCTACCAAATTTCCAACACTGTATCAATTGTACGTGATAGAGCTACCAACGTTCCCACACTGTTTAAATTGTACGTGATTGAGCTACCAAATTTCCAACACTGTATAAATTGTACGTGTTAGAGCATCCAACTTTCCCACACTGTATAAATTGTACGTGATTGAGATACCAACTTTCCCATACTGTATGAATCTACGTGATAGAGGTACCAACTTTGCCACACTGTATAAATTGTACGTGATAGAGCTACCAACTTTCCCACACTCTATAAATTGTACGTCATCGAACTACGAACTTTCCCACACTCTATAAATTGTACGTGATAGAGCTACCAACTTTCCCACACTGTATAAATTGTACTTGATTGAGCTACTAACTTTCCCACACTGTATAAATTGTACGTAATAGAGCTACCAACTTTTCCACACTCTATAAATTGTACGTGATCGAACTACGAACTTTCCCACACTCTATAAATTGTACGTGATAGAGCTACCATCTTTCCCACACTGTATAAATTGTACGTGATAGAGCTACTAACTTTCCCACACTGTATAAATTGTACGTGATAGAGCTACCAACTTTCCCACACTGTATAAATTTTACGTGATAGAGCTACCTACTTTCCCACAGTGGATAAATTTTACGTGATGGAGCTACCAACTTTCCCACACTGTTTAAATTGTACATGATAGAGCCACCAACTTTCCTACACTTTTAAAATTGTACGTGATAGAGCTACCAACTTTCCCACATTGTATGGATTGTACGTGATAGAGCTACCATCTTTCCCACACTGTTTAAATTGTACGTGATAGAGCCACCAACTTTCCTACACTTTTTAAATCGTACGTGATAGAGCTAACAACTTTCCCACAATGTATAAATTGTACGTGATAGAGCTACCAACTTTCCCACACTGTATCAGTTGTTCGTAATAGAGCTACCAACTTTCCCACACTCTATAAATTGTACGTGATCGAACTACGAACTTTCTCACACTGTATAAATTGTACACGATAGAGCTACCTACATTCCCACACTGTATAAATTGTACGTGATAGAGCTACCAATTTTCCCACTCTGTTTAAATTGTACGTGATAGAGCTACCAACTTTCCAACACTGTATAAATTGCACGTGATAGAGCTACCAACTTTCCCACACTGTTTAAATTGTACGTGATTGAGCTACCAACTTTCCAACACTGTATAAATTGCACGTGATAGAGCTACCAACTTTCCCATACTGCAAAAATTGTACGTGATTGAGGTACCAACTTTGCCACACTGTATAAATTGTACGTGATAGAGCTACCAACTTTCCCACAGTGGATAAATTTTACGTGATGGAGCTACCAACTTTCCCACGCTGTTTAAATTTTACATGATAGAGCTACCAACTTTCCCACACTGTATCAATTGTATGTAATAGAACTACCAACTTTCCCACACTCTATAAATTGTACGTCATCGAACTACGAACTTTCCCACACTCTATAAATTGTACGTGATAGAGCTACCAACTTTCCCACACTGTATAAATTGTACGTGATAGAGCTACTAACTTTCCCACACTCAATAAATTTTACGTAATAGAGCTACCAACTTTCCCACACTCTATAAATTCTACGTGATCGAACTATGAACTTTTACACACTCTATAAATTGTACACGATAGAGCTACCTACTTTCCCACACTGTATAAATTGTACATGATAGAGCTACTAACTTTCACACACTATATTAATTGTACGTGATAGAGCCACCAACTTTACCACACTGTATAAATTGTACATGATAGAGCTTCCAACTTTCCCACACTGTATCGATTGTACGTGATAGAGCTAATAACATTCCCACACTGTTAAATTGTACGTGAAAGAGCTACCAACTTTCCCACACTGTATAAATTGTACTTGATAGAGCTGCCAACTTTCCCACAATGTATTAATTGTACTTCATAGAGCTACCAACTTTCCCACACTGTTTAAATTGTACGTGATAGATCTACCAACTTTCCCACACTGTATAAATTGTACGTGATAGATCTACCAACTTTCCCACACTGTATAAATTGTACGTGATTGAGATACCAACTTTCCCATACTGTATGAATTCTACGTGATAGAGGTACCAACTTTGCCACACTGTATAAATTGTACGTGATAGAGCTACCAACTTTCCCACAGTGGATAAATGTTACGTGATGGAGCTACCAACTTACCCACACTGTTTAAATTTTACATGATAGAGCTACCAACTTTCCCACACTGTATCAATTGTACGTAATAGAGCTACCAACTTTCCCACACTCTATAAATTGTACGTCATCGAACTACGAACTTTCCCACACTCTATAAATTGTACGTGATAGAGCTACCATCTTTCCCACACTGTATAAATTGTACGTGATAGAGCTACTAACTTTCCCACACTGTATAAATTGTACGTGATAGAGCTACCAACTTTCCCACACTGTATAAATTTTACGTGATAGACCTACCTACTTTCCCACAGTGGATAAATTTTACGTGATGGAGCTACCAACTTTCCCACACTGTTTAAATTGTACATGATAGAGCCACCAACTTTCCTACACTTTTACAATTGTACGTGATAGAGCTACCAACTTTCCCACACTCCATATATTGTATGTGATAGAGCTACCAACTTTCCCACAATGTATAAATTGTATGAGATAGAGCTACCAACTTTGACACACTTTATAAATTTTATGTGATAGGACCACCAACTTTCCTACACTTTTTAAATCGTACGTGATAGAGCTAACAACTTTCCCACAATGTATAAATTGTACGTGATAGAGCTACCAACTTTCCCACACTGTATCAGTTGTTCGTAATAGAGCTACCAACTTTCCCACACTCTATAAATTGTACGTGATCGAACTACGAACTTTCCCACAATGTATAAATTGTACACGATAGAGCTACCTACTTTCCCACACTGTATAAATTGTACGTGATAGAGCTACCAATTTTCCCACTCTGTTTAAATTGTACGTGATAGAGCTACCAACTTTCCAACACTGTATAAATTGCACGTGATAGAGCTACCAACTTTCCCACACTGTTTGAATTGTACGTGATTGAGCTACCAAATTTACAACACTGTATAAATTGTACGTGTTAGAGCATCCAACTTTCCCACACTGTATAAATTGTACGTGATTGAGATACCAACTTTCCCATACTGTAAAAATTGTACGTGATAGAGGTACCAACTTTGCCACACTGTATAAATTGTACGTGATAGAGCTACCAACTTTCCCACAGTGGATAAATTTTACGTGATGGAGCTACCAACTTTCCCACACTGTTTAAATTTTACATGATAGAGCTACCAACTTTCCCACACTGTATCAATTGTACGTAATAGAACTACCAACTTTCCCACACTCTATAAATTGTACGTCATCGAACTACGAACTTTCCCACACTCTATAAATTGTACGTGATAGAGCTACCAACTTTCCCACACTGTATAAATTGTACGTGATAGAGCTACTAACTTTCCCACACTGTATAAATTGTACGTGATACAACTACCAACTTTACCACACTCTATAAATTATACGTGATTGAACTACGAACTTTCCCACACTGTATAAATTGTACACGATACAGCTACCTACTTTCTCACACTGTATAAATTGTACGTGATAGAGCTACCAATTTTCCCACTCTGTTTAAATTGTACGTGATAGAACTACCAACTTTCCAACACTGTATAAATTGCACGTGATAGAGCTACCAACTTTCCCACACTGTTTAAATTGTACGTGATAGAGCTACCAACTTTCCCACACTGTATCAATTTTACGTAATAGAGCTACCAACTTTCCCACACTCTATAAATTGTACGTGATCGAACTACGAACTTTCACACACTGTATAAATTGTACACGATAGAGCTACCTACTTTCCCACACTGTATAAATTGTACATGATAGAGCTACTAACTTTCACACACTATATTAATTGTACGTGATAGAGCCACCAACTTTACCACACTGTATAAATTGTACGTGATAGAGCTTCCAACTTTCCCACACTGTATCGATTGTACGTGATAGAGCTAACAACATTCCCACACTGTTTAAATTGTACGTGATAGAGCTGCCAACTTTCCCACAATGTATTAATTGTATTTGATAGAGCTACCAACTTTCCCACACTGTTTAAATTGTACGTGATAGATCTACCAACTTTCCCACACTGTATAAATTGTACGTGATAGATCTACCAACTTTCCCACAATGTATAAATTGTACGTGATAGAGCTACCAACTTTCAAACACTTTATCAATTGTACGTAATAGAGCTACCAACTTTCCCACACTGTATAAATTTTACGTGTTAGAGCTACCAATTTTCCCACTCTGTTTAAATTGTACTTGATAGAGCTACGAAATTTCCAACACTGTATCAATTGTACGTGATAGAGCTACCAACTTTCCCACACTGTTTAAATTGTACGTGATTGAGCTACCAAATTTCCAACACTGTATAAATTGTACGTGTTAGAGCATCCAACTTTCCCACACTGTATAAATTGTACGTGATTGAGATACCAACTTTCCCATACTGTATGAATTCTACGTGATAGAGGTACCAACTTTGGCACACTGTATAAATTGTACGTGATAGAGCTACCAACTTTCCCACAGTGGATAAATTTTACGTGATGGAGCTACCAACTTTCCCACACTGTTTAAATTTTAAATGATAGAGCTACCAACTTTCCCACACTGTATCAATTGTACGTAATAGAGCTACCAACTTTCCCACACTCTATAAATTGTACGTCATCGAACTACGAACTTTCCCACACTCTATAAATTGTACGTGATAGAGCTACCATCTTTCCCACACTGTATAAATTGTACGTGATAGAGCTACTAACTTTCCCACACTGTATAAATTGTACGTGATAGAGCTACCAACTTTCCCACACTGTATAAATTTTACGTGATAGAGCTACCTACTTTCCCACAGTGGATAAATTTTACGTGATGGAGCTACCAACGTTCCCACACTGTTTAAATTGTACATGATAGAGCCACCAACTTTCCTACACTTTTAAAATTGTACGTGATAGAGCTACCAACTTTCCCACATTGTATGGATTGTACGTGATAGAGCTACCAACTTTCCCACACTGTTTAAATTGTACGTGATAGAGCCACCAACTTTCCTACACTTTTTAAATCGTACGTGATAGAGCTAACAACTTTCCCACAATGTATAAATTGTACGTGATAGAGCTACCAACTTTCCCACACTGTATCAGTTGTTCGTAATAGAGCTACCAACTTTCCCACACTCTATAAATTGTACGTGATCGAACTACGAACTTTCACACACTGTATAAATTGTACAGGATAGAGCAATTACTTTCCCACACTGTATAAATTGCACGTGATAGAGCTACCAACTTTCCCACACTGTTTAAATTGTACGTGATTGAGCTACCAAATTTCCAACACTGTATAAATTGTACGTGTTAGAGCATCCAACTTTCCCACACTGTATAAATTGTACGTGATTGAGATACCAACTTTCCCATACTGTATAAATTGTACGTGATAGAGCTACCAACTTTCCCACAGTGGATAAATTTTACGTGATGGAGCTACCAACTTTCCCACACTGTTTCAATTTTACATGATAGAGCTACCAACTTTCCCACACTGTATCAATTGTACGTAATAGAACTACCAACTTTCCCACACTCTATAAATTGTACGTCATCGAACTACAAACTTTCCCACACTCTATAAATTGTACGTGATAGAGCTACCAACTTTCCCACACTGTATAAATTGTATGAGATAGAGCTACCAACTTTCCCACACTTTATATATTGTATGTGATAGGTCCACCAACTTTCCCACACTGTCTAAATTGTACGTGATAGAGCTACCGACTTTCACAGACCGTATAAATTGTACGTCATAGATCTAGCAACTTTCCCACACTGTATATATTGTATGTGATAGAGGTACCAACTTTCCCACAATGTATAAATTATACGTGATAGAGCTACCAACTTTCCCACACTGTTTAAATTGTACGTGATACAACTTCGAACTTTACCACACTCTATAAATTGTAGGTGATAGAGCTACTAACTTTCCCACACTGTATAAATTGTACGTAATAGAGCTACCAACTTTTCCACACTCTATAAATTGTACGTGATCGAACTACGAACTTTCCCACACTCTATAAATTGTACGTGATAGAGCTACCATCTTTCCCACACTGTATAAATTGTACGTGATAGAGCTACTAACTTTCCCACACTGTATAAATTGTACGTGATAGAGCTACCAACTTTCCCACACTGTATAAATTTTACGTGATAGAGCTACCTACTTTCCCACAGTGGATAAATTTTACGTGATGGAGCTACCAACTTTCCCACACTGTTTAAATTGTACATGATAGAGCCACCAACTTTCCTACACTTTTAAAATTGTACGTGATAGAGCTACCAACTTTCCCACATTGTATGGATTGTACGTGATAGAGCTACCATCTTTCCCACACTGTTTAAATTGTACGTGATAGAGCCACCAACTTTCCTACACTTTTTAAATCGTACGTGATAGAGCTAACAACTTTCCCACAATGTATAAATTGTACGTGATAGAGCTACCAACTTTCCCACACTGTATCAGTTGTTCGTAATAGAGCTACCAACTTTCCCACACTCTATAAATTGTACGTGATCGAACTACGAACTTTCTCACACTGTATAAATTGTACACGATAGAGCTACCTACATTCCCACACTGTATAAATTGTACGTGATAGAGCTACCAATTTTCCCACTCTGTTTAAATTGTACGTGATAGAGCTACCAACTTTCCAACACTGTATAAATTGCACGTGATAGAGCTACCAACTTTCCCACACTGTTTAAATTGTACGTGATTGAGCTACCAACTTTCCAACACTGTATAAATTGCACGTGATAGAGCTACCAACTTTCCCATACTGCAAAAATTGTACGTGATTGAGGTACCAACTTTGCCACACTGTATAAATTGTACGTGATAGAGCTACCAACTTTCCCACAGTGGATAAATTTTACGTGATGGAGCTACCAACTTTCCCACGCTGTTTAAATTTTACATGATAGAGCTACCAACTTTCCCACACTGTATCAATTGTATGTAATAGAACTACCAACTTTCCCACACTCTATAAATTGTACGTCATCGAACTACGAACTTTCCCACACTCTATAAATTGTACGTGATAGAGCTACCAACTTTCCCACACTGTATAAATTGTACGTGATAGAGCTACTAACTTTCCCACACTCAATAAATTTTACGTAATAGAGCTACCAACTTTCCCACACTCTATAAATTCTACGTGATCGAACTATGAACTTTTACACACTCTATAAATTGTACACGATAGAGCTACCTACTTTCCCACACTGTATAAATTGTACATGATAGAGCTACTAACTTTCACACACTATATTAATTGTACGTGATAGAGCCACCAACTTTACCACACTGTATAAATTGTACATGATAGAGCTTCCAACTTTCCCACACTGTATCGATTGTACGTGATAGAGCTAATAACATTCCCACACTGTTAAATTGTACGTGAAAGAGCTACCAACTTTCCCACACTGTATAAATTGTACTTGATAGAGCTGCCAACTTTCCCACAATGTATTAATTGTACTTCATAGAGCTACCAACTTTCCCACACTGTTTAAATTGTACGTGATAGATCTACCAACTTTCCCACACTGTATAAATTGTACGTGATAGATCTACCAACTTTCCCACACTGTATAAATTGTACGTGATTGAGATACCAACTTTCCCATACTGTATGAATTCTACGTGATAGAGGTACCAACTTTGCCACACTGTATAAATTGTACGTGATAGAGCTACCAACTTTCCCACAGTGGATAAATGTTACGTGATGGAGCTACCAACTTACCCACACTGTTTAAATTTTACATGATAGAGCTACCAACTTTCCCACACTGTATCAATTGTACGTAATAGAGCTACCAACTTTCCCACACTCTATAAATTGTACGTCATCGAACTACGAACTTTCCCACACTCTATAAATTGTACGTGATAGAGCTACCATCTTTCCCACACTGTATAAATTGTACGTGATAGAGCTACTAACTTTCCCACACTGTATAAATTGTACGTGATAGAGCTACCAACTTTCCCACACTGTATAAATTTTACGTGATAGACCTACCTACTTTCCCACAGTGGATAAATTTTACGTGATGGAGCTACCAACTTTCCCACACTGTTTAAATTGTACATGATAGAGCCACCAACTTTCCTACACTTTTACAATTGTACGTGATAGAGCTACCAACTTTCCCACACTCCATATATTGTATGTGATAGAGCTACCAACTTTCCCACAATGTATAAATTGTATGAGATAGAGCTACCAACTTTGACACACTTTATAAATTTTATGTGATAGGACCACCAACTTTCCTACACTTTTTAAATCGTACGTGATAGAGCTAACAACTTTCCCACAATGTATAAATTGTACGTGATAGAGCTACCAACTTTCCCACACTGTATCAGTTGTTCGTAATAGAGCTACCAACTTTCCCACACTCTATAAATTGTACGTGATCGAACTACGAACTTTCCCACAATGTATAAATTGTACACGATAGAGCTACCTACTTTCCCACACTGTATAAATTGTACGTGATAGAGCTACCAATTTTCCCACTCTGTTTAAATTGTACGTGATAGAGCTACCAACTTTCCAACACTGTATAAATTGCACGTGATAGAGCTACCAACTTTCCCACACTGTTTGAATTGTACGTGATTGAGCTACCAAATTTACAACACTGTATAAATTGTACGTGTTAGAGCATCCAACTTTCCCACACTGTATAAATTGTACGTGATTGAGATACCAACTTTCCCATACTGTAAAAATTGTACGTGATAGAGGTACCAACTTTGCCACACTGTATAAATTGTACGTGATAGAGCTACCAACTTTCCCACAGTGGATAAATTTTACGTGATGGAGCTACCAACTTTCCCACACTGTTTAAATTTTACATGATAGAGCTACCAACTTTCCCACACTGTATCAATTGTACGTAATAGAACTACCAACTTTCCCACACTCTATAAATTGTACGTCATCGAACTACGAACTTTCCCACACTCTATAAATTGTACGTGATAGAGCTACCAACTTTCCCACACTGTATAAATTGTACGTGATAGAGCTACTAACTTTCCCACACTGTATAAATTGTACGTGATACAACTACCAACTTTACCACACTCTATAAATTATACGTGATTGAACTACGAACTTTCCCACACTGTATAAATTGTACACGATACAGCTACCTACTTTCTCACACTGTATAAATTGTACGTGATAGAGCTACCAATTTTCCCACTCTGTTTAAATTGTACGTGATAGAACTACCAACTTTCCAACACTGTATAAATTGCACGTGATAGAGCTACCAACTTTCCCACACTGTTTAAATTGTACGTGATAGAGCTACCAACTTTCCCACACTGTATCAATTTTACGTAATAGAGCTACCAACTTTCCCACACTCTATAAATTGTACGTGATCGAACTACGAACTTTCACACACTGTATAAATTGTACACGATAGAGCTACCTACTTTCCCACACTGTATAAATTGTACATGATAGAGCTACTAACTTTCACACACTATATTAATTGTACGTGATAGAGCCACCAACTTTACCACACTGTATAAATTGTACGTGATAGAGCTTCCAACTTTCCCACACTGTATCGATTGTACGTGATAGAGCTAACAACATTCCCACACTGTTTAAATTGTACGTGATAGAGCTGCCAACTTTCCCACAATGTATTAATTGTATTTGATAGAGCTACCAACTTTCCCACACTGTTTAAATTGTACGTGATAGATCTACCAACTTTCCCACACTGTATAAATTGTACGTGATAGATCTACCAACTTTCCCACAATGTATAAATTGTACGTGATAGAGCTACCAACTTTCAAACACTTTATCAATTGTACGTAATAGAGCTACCAACTTTCCCACACTGTATAAATTTTACGTGTTAGAGCTACCAATTTTCCCACTCTGTTTAAATTGTACTTGATAGAGCTACGAAATTTCCAACACTGTATCAATTGTACGTGATAGAGCTACCAACTTTCCCACACTGTTTAAATTGTACGTGATTGAGCTACCAAATTTCCAACACTGTATAAATTGTACGTGTTAGAGCATCCAACTTTCCCACACTGTATAAATTGTACGTGATTGAGATACCAACTTTCCCATACTGTATGAATTCTACGTGATAGAGGTACCAACTTTGGCACACTGTATAAATTGTACGTGATAGAGCTACCAACTTTCCCACAGTGGATAAATTTTACGTGATGGAGCTACCAACTTTCCCACACTGTTTAAATTTTAAATGATAGAGCTACCAACTTTCCCACACTGTATCAATTGTACGTAATAGAGCTACCAACTTTCCCACACTCTATAAATTGTACGTCATCGAACTACGAACTTTCCCACACTCTATAAATTGTACGTGATAGAGCTACCATCTTTCCCACACTGTATAAATTGTACGTGATAGAGCTACTAACTTTCCCACACTGTATAAATTGTACGTGATAGAGCTACCAACTTTCCCACACTGTATAAATTTTACGTGATAGAGCTACCTACTTTCCCACAGTGGATAAATTTTACGTGATGGAGCTACCAACGTTCCCACACTGTTTAAATTGTACATGATAGAGCCACCAACTTTCCTACACTTTTAAAATTGTACGTGATAGAGCTACCAACTTTCCCACATTGTATGGATTGTACGTGATAGAGCTACCAACTTTCCCACACTGTTTAAATTGTACGTGATAGAGCCACCAACTTTCCTACACTTTTTAAATCGTACGTGATAGAGCTAACAACTTTCCCACAATGTATAAATTGTACGTGATAGAGCTACCAACTTTCCCACACTGTATCAGTTGTTCGTAATAGAGCTACCAACTTTCCCACACTCTATAAATTGTACGTGATCGAACTACGAACTTTCACACACTGTATAAATTGTACAGGATAGAGCAATTACTTTCCCACACTGTATAAATTGCACGTGATAGAGCTACCAACTTTCCCACACTGTTTAAATTGTACGTGATTGAGCTACCAAATTTCCAACACTGTATAAATTGTACGTGTTAGAGCATCCAACTTTCCCACACTGTATAAATTGTACGTGATTGAGATACCAACTTTCCCATACTGTATAAATTGTACGTGATAGAGCTACCAACTTTCCCACAGTGGATAAATTTTACGTGATGGAGCTACCAACTTTCCCACACTGTTTCAATTTTACATGATAGAGCTACCAACTTTCCCACACTGTATCAATTGTACGTAATAGAACTACCAACTTTCCCACACTCTATAAATTGTACGTCATCGAACTACAAACTTTCCCACACTCTATAAATTGTACGTGATAGAGCTACCAACTTTCCCACACTGTATAAATTGTATGAGATAGAGCTACCAACTTTCCCACACTTTATATATTGTATGTGATAGGTCCACCAACTTTCCCACACTGTCTAAATTGTACGTGATAGAGCTACCGACTTTCACAGACCGTATAAATTGTACGTCATAGATCTAGCAACTTTCCCACACTGTATATATTGTATGTGATAGAGGTACCAACTTTCCCACAATGTATAAATTATACGTGATAGAGCTACCAACTTTCCCACACTGTTTAAATTGTACGTGATACAACTTCGAACTTTACCACACTCTATAAATTGTAGGTGATAGAGCTACCAACTTTCCCACACTGTATAAATTGTACGTGATGGAGCTACTAACTTTCCAACACTGTATAAATTATACGTGATACAACTACGAACTTTACCACACTGTATAAATTGTACGTGATAGAGCTACCAACTTTCCCACACTGTATAAATTTTACGTGATGGAGCTACCAACTTTCCCACACTGTATAAATTGTACGTGATACAACTACGAACTTTACCACACTGTATAAATTGTACATCAGAGAGCTACCAACTTTCCCACACTTTATAAATTTTACGTGATAGAGCTACCAACTTTCCCACACTGTATAAATTGTACATGATACAACTACGATCTTTACCACACTGTATAAATTGTACGTGATAGAGCTACCAAATTTCCCACACTGTATAAATTTTACGTGATAGAGCTACCAACTTTCCCACACTGTATAAATTGTACGTGATACAACTAAGAACTTTACCACACTGTATAATTTGTACGTGATACAGCTACTAACTTTCCCACACTGTATAAATTTTACGTGATGGAGCTACCAACTTTCCCACACTGTTTAAATTGTACATGATAGAGCCACCAACTTTCCCACACTGTATAAATTGTACGTGATTGAGATACCACCTTTTCCATACTGTATGAATTCTACGTGATAGAGGTACCAACTTTGCCACACTGTATAAATTGTACGTGATAGAGCTACCAACTTTCCCACAGTGGATAAATTTTACGTGATGGAGCTACCAACTTTCCCACATTGTTTAAATTTTACATGATAGAGCTACCAACTTTCCGACACTGTATCAATTGTACGTAATAGAGCTACCAACTTTCCCACACTCTATAAATTGTACGTCATCGAACTACGAACTTTCCCACACTCTATAAATTGTACGTGATAGAGCTACCAACTTTCCCACACTGTATAAATTGTACTTGATTGAGCTACTAACTTTCCCACACTGTATAAATTGTACGTAATAGAGCTACCAACTTTCCCACACTCTATAAATTGTACGTGATCGAACTACGAACTTTCCCACACTCTAGAAATTGTACGTGATAGAGCTACCATCTTTCCCACACTGTATAAATTGTACGTGATAGAGCTACTAACTTTCCCACACTGTATAAATTGTACGTGATAGAGCTACCAACTTTCCCACACTGTATAAATTTTACGTGATAGAGCTACCTACTTTCCCACAGTGGATAAATTTTACGTGATGGAGCTACCAACTTTCCCACACTGTTTAAATTGTACATGATAGAGCCACCAACTTTCCTACACTTTTAAAATTGTACGTGATAGAGCTACCAACTTTCCCACATTGTATGGATTGTACGTGATTGAGCTACCAACTTTCCCACACTGTTTAAATTGTACGTGATAGATCTACCAACTTTCCCACACTGTATAAATTGTACGTGATAGATCTACCAACTTTCCCACACTGTATAAATTGTACGTGATAGAGCTACCAACTTTCACACACTTTATCAATTGTACGTAATAGAGCTACCAACTTTCCCACACTGTATAAATTTTACGTGTTAGAGCTACCAATTTTCCCACTCTGTTTAAATTGTACTTGATAGAGCTACCAAATTTCCAACACTGTATCAATTGTACGTGATAGAGCTACCAACTTTCCCACACTGTTTAAATTGTACGTGATTGAGCTACCAAATTTCCAACACTGTATAAATTGTACGTGTTAGAGCATCCAACTTTCCCACACTGTATATATTGTACGTGATTGAGATACCAACTTTCCCATACTGTATGAATTCTACGTGATAGAGGTACCTACTATGCCACACTGTATAAATTGTACGTGATAGAGCTACCAACTTTCCCACAGTGGATAAATGTTACGTGATGGAGCTACCAACTTTCCCACACTGTTTAAATTTTACATGATAGAGCTACCAACTTTCCCACACTGTGTCAATTGTACGTAATAGAGCTACCAACTTACCCACACTCTATAAATTGTACGTCATCGAACTACGAACTTTCCCACACTCTATAAATTGTACGTCATAGAGCTACCAACTTTCCCACACTGTATAAATTGTACTTGATTGAGCTACTAACTATCCCACACTGTATAAATTGTACGTAATAGAGCTACCAACTTTCCCACACTCTATAAATTGTACGTGATCGAACTACGAACTTTCTCACACTCTATAAATTGTACGTGATAGAGCTACCATCTTTCCCACACTGTATAAATTGTACGTGATAGAGCTACTAACTTTCCCACACTGTATAAATTGTACGTGATAGAGCTACCAACTTTCCCACACTGTATAAATTTTACGTGATAGAGCTACCTACTTTCCCACAGTGGATAAATTTTACGTGATGGAGCTACCAACTTTCCCACACTGTTTAAATTGTACATGATAGAGCCACCAACTTTCCTACACTTTTAAAATTGTACGTGATAGAGCTACCAACTTTCCCACATTGTATGCATTGTACGTGATAGAGCTACCAACTTTCCCACACTGTTTAAATTGTACGTGATAGAGCCACCAACTTTACTACACTTTTTAAATCGTACGTGATAGATCTACCAACTTTCCCACACTGTATAAATTGTACGTGATAGAGCTACCAACTTTCACACACTTTATCAATTGTACGTAATAGAGCTACCAACTTTCCCACACTGTATAAATTTTACGTGTTAGAGCTACCAATTTTCCCACTCTGTTTAAATTGTACTTGATAGAGCTACCAACTTTCCCACATTGTTTAAATTTTACATGATAGAGCTACCAACTTTCCGACACTGTATCAATTGTACGTAATAGAGCTACCAACTTTCCCACACTCTATAAATTGTACGTCATCGAACTACGAACTTTCCCACACTCTATAAATTGTACGTGATAGAGCTACCAACTTTCCCACACTGTATAAATTGTACGTAATAGAGCTACCAACTTTCCCACACTCTATAAATTGTACGTGATCGAACTACGAACTTTCCCACACTCTATAAATTGTACGTGATAGAGCTACCATCTTTCCCACACTGTATAAATTGTAAGTGATAGAGCTACTAACTTTCCCACACTGTATAAATTGTACGTGATAGAGCTACCAACTTTCCCACACTGTATAAATTTTACGTGATGGAGCTACCTACTTTCCCACAGTGGATAAATTTTACGTGATGGAGCTACCAACTTTCCCACACTGTTTAAATTGTACATGATAGAGCCACCAACTTTCCTACACTTTTAAAATTGTACGTGATAGAGCTACCAACTTTCCCACATTGTATGGATTGTACGTGATTGAGCTACCAACTTTCCCACACTGTTTAAATTGTACTTGATAGATCTACCAACTTTCCCACACTGTATAAATTGTACGTGATAGATCTACCAACTTTCCCACACTGTATAAATTGTACGTGATAGAGCTACCAACTTTCACACACTTTATCAATTGTACGTAATAGAGCTACCAACTTTCCCACACTGTAGAAATTTTACGTGTTAGAGCTACCAATTTTCCCACTCTGTTTAAATTGTACTTGATAGAGCTACCAAATTTCCAACACTGTATCAATTGTACGTGATAGAGCTACCAACTTTCCCACACTGTTTAAATTGTACGTGATTGAGCTACCAAATTTCCAACACTGTATAAATTGTACGTGTTAGAGCATCCAACTTTCCCACACTGTATATATTGTACGTGATTGAGATACCAACTTTCCCATACTGTATGAATTCTACGTGATAGAGGTACCAACTTTGCCACACTGTATAAATTGTACGTGATAGAGCTACCGACTTTCCCACAGTGGATAAATGTTACGTGATGGAGCTACCAACTTTCCCACACTGTTTAAATTTTACATGATAGAGCTACCAACTTTCCCACACTGTGTCAATTGTACGTAATAGAGCTACCAACTTTCCCACACTCTATAAATTGTACGTCATCGAACTACGAACTTTCCCACACTCTATAAATTGTACGTCATAGAGCTACCAACTTTCCCACACTGTATAAATTGTACTTGATTGAGCTACTAACTTTCCCACACTGTATAAATTGTATGTAATAGAGCTACCAACTTTCCCACACTCTATAAATTGTACGTGATCGAACTACGAACTTTCCCACACTCTATAAATTGTACGTGATAGAGCTACCATCTTTCCCACACTGTATAAATTGTACGTGATAGAGCTACTAACTTTCCCACACTGTATAAATTGTACGTGATAGAGCTACCAACTTTCCCACACTGTATAAATTTTACGTGATAGAGCTACCTACTTTCCCACAGTGGATAAATTTTACGTGATGGAGCTACCAACTTTCCCACACTGTTTAAATTGTACATGATAGAGCCACCAACTTTCCTACACTTTTAACATTGTACGTGATAGAGCTACCAACTTTCCCACATTGTATGGATTGTACGTGATTGAGCTACCAACTTTCCCACACTGTTTAAATTGTACGTGATAGATCTACCAACTTTCCCACACTGTATAAATTGTACGTGATAGATCTACCAACTTTCCCACACTGTATAAATTGTACGTGATAGAGCTACCAACTTTCACACACTTTATCAATTGTACGTAATAGAGCTACCAACTTTCCCACACTGTATAAATTTTACGTGTTAGAGCTACCAATTTTCCCACTCTGTTTAAATTGTACTTGATAGAGCTACCAAATTTCCAACACTGTATCAATTGTACGTGATAGAGCTAAAAACTTTCCCACACTGTTTAAATTGTACGTGATTGAGCTACCAAATTTCCAACACTGTATAAATTGTACGTGTTAGAGCATCCAACTTTCCCACACTGTATAAATTGTACGTGATTGAGATACCAACTTTCCCATACTGTACGAATTCTACGTGATAGAGGTACCAACTTTGCCACACTGTATAAATTGTACGTGATAGAGCTACCAACTTTCCCACAGTGGATAAATGTTACGTGATGGAGCTACCAACTTTCCCACACTGTTTAAATTTTACATGATAGAGCTACCAACTTTCCCACACTGTATCAATTGTACGTAATAGAGCTACCAACTTTCCCACACTCTATAAATTATACGTCATCGAACTACGAACTTTCCCACACTCTATAAATTGTACGTGATAGAGCTAACAACTTTCCCACACTGTATAAATTGTACGTGATAGAGCTACTAACTTTCCCACACTGTATAAATTGTACGTGATAGAGCTACCAACTTTCCCACACTGTATAAATTTTACGTGATAGAGCTACCTACTTTCCCACAGTGGATAAATTTTACGTGATGGAGCTACCAACTTTCCCACACTGTTTAAATTGTACATGATAGAGCCACCAACTTTCCTACACTTTTAAAATTGTACGTGATAGAGCTACCAACTTTCCCACATTGTATGCATTGTACGTGATAGAGCTACCAACTTTCCCACACTGTTTAAATTGTACGTGATAGAGCCACCAACTTTCCTACACTTTTTAAATCGTACGTGATAGAGCTAACAACTTTCCCACAATGTATAAATTGTACGTGATAGAGCTACCAACTTTCCCACACTGTATCAGTTGTTCGTAATAGAGCTACCAACTTTCCCACACTCTATAAATTGTACGTGATCGAAGTACGAACTTTCCCACACTGTATAAATTGTACACGATAGAGCTACCTACTTTCCCACACTGTATAAATTGTACGTGATAGAGCTACCAATTTTCCCACTCTGTTTAAATTGTACGTGATAGAGCTACCAACTTTCCAACACTGTATAAATTGCACGTGATAGAGCTACCAACATTCCCACACTGTTTAAATTGTACGTGATTGAGATACCAAATTTCCAACACTGTATAAATTGTACGTGTTAGAGCATCCAACTTTCCCACACTGTATAAATTGTACGTGATTTAGATACCAACTTTCCCATACTGTAAAAATTGTACGTGATAGAGGTACCAACTTTGCCACACTGTATAAATTGTACGTGATAGAGCTACCAACTTTCCCACAGTGGATATATTTTACGTGATGGAGCTACCAACTTTCCCACACTGTTTAAATTGTACATGATAGAGCCACCAACTTTCCTACGCTTTTAAAATTGTACGTGATAGAGGTACCAACTTTCCCACATTGTATGGATTGTACGTGATTGAGCTACCAACTTTCCCACACTGTTTAAATTGTACGTGATAGATCTACCAACTTTCCCACACTGTATAAATTGTACGTGATAGATCTACCAACTTTCCCACACTGTATAAATTGTACGTGATAGAGCTACCAACTTTCACACACTTTATCAATTGTACGTAATAGAGCTACCAACTTTCCCACACTGTATAAATTTTACGTGTTAGAGCTACCAATTTTCCCACTCTGTTTAAATTGTACTTGATAGAGCTACCAAATTTCCAACACTGTATCAATTGTACGTGATAGAGCTACCAACTTTCCCACATTGTATGGATTGTACGTGATTGAGCTACCAACTTTCACACACTGTTTAAATTGTACGTGATAGATCTACCAACTTTCCCACACTGTATAAATTGTACGTGATAGATCTACCAACTTTCCCACACTCTATAAATTGTACGTCATCGAACTACGAACTTTCCCACACTCTATAAATTGTACGTGATAGAGCTACCAACTTTCCCACAGTGGATAAATGTTACGTGATGGAGCTACCAACTTTCCCACACTGTTTAAATTTTACATGATAGAGCTACCAACTTTCCCACACTGTATCAATTGTACGTAATAGAGCTACCAACTTTCCCACACTCTATAAATTGTACGTCATCGAACTACGAACTTTCCCACACTCTATAAATTGTACGTGATAGAGCTACCAAATTTCCCACACTGTATAAATTGTACTTGATTGAGCTACTAACTTTCCCACACTGTATAAATTGTACGTAATAGAGCTACCAACTTTCCCACACTCTATAAATTGTACGTGATCGAACTACGAACTTTCCCACACTCTATAAATTGTACGTGATAGAGCTACCATTTTTCCCACACTGTATAAATTGTACGTGATAGAGCTACTAACTTTCCCACACTGTATAAATTGTATGTGATAGAGCTACCAACTTTCCCACACTGTATAAATAGTATGTGATAGAGCCACCAACTTTCCTACACTTTTAAAATTGTACGTGATAGAGCTACCAACTTTCCCACATTGTATGGATTGTACGTGATGGAGCTACGAACTGTCCCACACTGTTTAAATTGTACGTGATAGAGCCACCAACTTTCCTACACTTTTTAAATCGTACGTGATAGAGCTACCAACTTTCCCACAATGTATAAATTGTACGTGATAGAGCTACCAACTTTCCCACACTGTAACAATTGTACGTAATAGAGCTACCAACTTTCCCACACTGTATAAATTTTACGTGTTAGAGCTACCAATTTTCCCACTCTGTTTAAATTGTACTTGATAGAGCTATCAAATTTCCAACACTGTATCAATTGTACGTGATAGAGCTACCAACTTTCCCACATTGTATGGATTGTACGTGATAGAGCTACCAACTTTCCCACACTGTTTAAATTGTACGTGATAGAGCCACCAACTTTCCTACACTTTTTAAATCGTACGTGATAGAGCTAACAACTTTCCCACAATGTATAAATTGTACGTGATAGAGCTACCAACTTTCCCACACTGTATCAGTTGTTCGTAATAGAGCTACCAACTTTCCCACACTCTATAAATTGTACGTGATCGAACTACGAACTTTCCCACACTGTATAAATTGTACGTGATACAACTACGAACTTTACCACACTCTATAAATTGTAGGTGATAGAGCTACCAACTTTCCCACACTGTATAAATTGTACGTGATGGAGCTACTAACTTTCCAACACTGTATAAATTATACGTGATACAACTACGAACTTTACCACACTGTATAAATTGTACGTGATAGAGCTACCAACTTTCCCACACTGTATAAATTTTACGTGATGGAGCTACCAACTTTCCCACACTGTATAAATTGTACGTGATACAACTACGAACTTTACCACACTGTATAAATTGTACATCATAGAGCTACCAACTTTCCCACACTTTATAAATTTTACGTGATAGAGCTACCAACTTTCCCACACTGTATAAATTGTACATGATACAACTACGATCTTTACCACACTGTATAAATTGTACGTGATAGAGCTACCAAATTTCCCACACTGTATAAATTTTACGTGATAGAGCTACCAACTTTCCCACACTGTATAAATTGTACGTGATACAACTAAGAACTTTACCACACTGTATAATTTGTACGTGATAGAGCTACTAACTTTCCCACACTGTATAAATTTTACGTGATGGAGCTACCAACTTTCCCACACTGTTTAAATTGTACATGATAGAGCCACCAACTTTCCCACACTGTATAAATTGTACGTGATTGAGATACCAACTTTTCCATACTGTATGAATTCTACGTGATAGAGGTACCAACTTTGCCACACTGTATAAATTGTACGTGATAGAGCTACCAACTTTCCCACAGTGGATAAATTTTACGTGATGGAGCTACCAACTTTCCCACATTGTTTAAATTTTACATGATAGAGCTACCAACTTTCCGACACTGTATCAATTGTACGTAATAGAGCTACCAACTTTCCCACACTCTATAAATTGTACGTCATCGAACTACGAACTTTCCCACACTCTATAAATTGTACGTGATAGAGCTACCAACTTTCCCACACTGTATAAATTGTACTTGATTGAGCTACTAACTTTCCCACACTGTATAAATTGTACGTAATAGAGCTACCAACTTTCCCACACTCTATAAATTGTACGTGATCGAACTACGAACTTTCCCACACTCTATAAATTGTACGTGATAGAGCTACCATCTTTCCCACACTGTACAAATTGTACGTGATAGAGCTACTAACTTTCCCACACTGTATAAATTGTACGTGATAGAGCTACCAACTTTCCCACACTGTATAAATTTTACGTGATAGAGCTACCTACTTTCCCACAGTGGATAAATTTTACGTGATGGAGCTACCAACTTTCCCACACTGTTTAAATTGTACATGATAGAGCCACCAACTTTCCTACACTTTTAAAATTGTACGTGATAGAGCTACCAACTTTCCCACATTGTATGGATTGTACGTGATTGAGCTACCAACTTTCCCACACTGTTTAAATTGTACGTGATAGATCTACCAACTTTCCCACACTGTATAAATTGTACGTGATAGATCTACCAACTTTCCCACACTGTATAAATTGTACGTGATAGAGCTACCAACTTTCACACACTTTATCAATTGTACGTAATAGAGCTACCAACTTTCCCACACTGTATAAATTTTACGTGTTAGAGCTACCAATTTTCCCACTCTGTTTAAATTGTACTTGATAGAGCTACCAAATTTCCAACACTGTATCAATTGTACGTGATAGAGCTACCAACTTTCCCACACTGTTTAAATTGTACGTGATTGAGCTACCAAATTTCCAACACTGTATAAATTGTACGTGTTAGAGCATCCAACTTTCCCACACTGTATATATTGTACGTGATTGAGATACCAACTTTCCCATACTGTATGAATTCTACGTGATAGAGGTACCTACTATGCCACACTGTATAAATTGTACGTGATAGAGCTACCAACTTTCCCACAGTGGATAAATGTTACGTGATGGAGCTACCAACTTTCCCACACTGTTTAAATTTTACATGATAGAGCTACCAACTTTCCCACACTGTGTCAATTGTACGTAATAGAGCTACCAACTTTCCCACACTCTATAAATTGTACGTCATCGAACTACGAACTTTCCCACACTCTATAAATTGTACGTCATAGAGCTACCAACTTTCCCACACTGTATAAATTGTACTTGATTGAGCTACTAACTATCCCACACTGTATAAATTGTACGTAATAGAGCTACCAACTTTCCCACACTCTATAAATTGTACGTGATCGAACTACGAACTTTCTCACACTCTATAAATTGTACGTGATAGAGCTACCATTTTTCCCACACTGTATAAATTGTACGTGATAGAGCTACTAACTTTCCCACACTGTATAAATTGTACGTGATAGAGCTACCAACTTTCCCACACTGTATAAATTTTACGTGATAGAGCTACCTACTTTCCCACAGTGGATAAATTTTACGTGATGGAGCTACCAACTTTCCCACACTGTTTAAATTGTACATGATAGAGCCACCAACTTTCCTACACTTTTAAAATTGTACGTGATAGAGCTACCAACTTTCCCACATTGTATGCATTGTACGTGATAGAGCTACCAACTTTCCCACACTGTTTAAATTGTACGTGATAGAGCCACCAACTTTCCTACACTTTTTAAATCGTACGTGATAGATCTACCAACTTTCCCACACTGTATAAATTGTACGTGATAGAGCTACCAACTTTCACACACTTTATCAATTGTACGTAATAGAGCTACCAACTTTCCCACACTGTATAAATTTTACGTGTTAGAGCTACCAATTTTCCCACTCTGTTTAAATTGTACTTGATAGAGCTACCAACTTTCCCACATTGTTTAAATTTTACATGATAGAGCTACCAACTTTCCGACACTGTATCAATTGTACGTAATAGAGCTACCAACTTTCCCACACTCTATAAATTGTACGTCATCGAACTACGAACTTTCCCACACTCTATAAATTGTACGTGATAGAGCTACCAACTTTCCCACACTGTATAAATTGTACTTGATTGAGCTACTAACTTTCCCACACTGTATAAATTGTACGTAATAGAGCTACCAACTTTCCCACACTCTATAAATTGTACGTGATCGAACTACGAACTTTCCCACACTCTATAAATTGTACGTGATAGAGCTACCATCTTTCCCACACTGTATAAATTGTAAGTGATAGAGCTACTAACTTTCCCACACTGTATAAATTGTACGTGATAGAGCTACCAACTTTCCCACACTGTATAAATTTTACGTGATGGAGCTACCTACTTTCCCACAGTGGATAAATTTTACGTGATGGAGCTACCAACTTTCCCACACTGTTTAAATTGTACATGATAGAGCCACCAACTTTCCTACACTTTTAAAATTGTACGTGATAGAGCTACCAACTTTCCCACATTGTATGGATTGTACGTGATTGAGCTACCAACTTTCCCACACTGTTTAAATTGTACTTGATAGATCTACCAACTTTCCCACACTGTATAAATTGTACGTGATAGATCTACCAACTTTCCCACACTGTATAAATTGTACGTGATAGAGCTACCAACTTTCACACACTTTATCAATTGTACGTAATAGAGCTACCAACTTTCCCACACTGTAGAAATTTTACGTTTTAGAGCTACCAATTTACCCACTCTGTTTAAATTGTACTTGATAGAGCTACCAAATTTCCAACACTGTATCAATTGTACGTGATAGAGCTACCAACTTTCCCACACTGTTTAAATTGTACGTGATTGAGCTACCAAATTTCCAACACTGTATAAATTGTACGTGTTAGAGCATCCAACTTTCCCACACTGTATATATTGTACGTGATTGAGATACCAACTTTCCCATACTGTATGAATTCTACGTGATAGAGGTACCAACTTTGCCACACTGTATAAATTGTACGTGATAGAGCTACCGACTTTCCCACAGTGGATAAATGTTACGTGATGGAGCTACCAACTTTCCCACACTGTTTAAATTTTACATGATAGAGCTACTAACTTTCCCACACTGTGTCAATTGTACGTAATAGAGCTACCAACTTTCCCACACTCTATAAATTGTACGTCATCGAACTACGAACTTTCCCACACTCTATAAATTGTACGTCATAGAGCTACCAACTTTCCCACACTGTATAAATTGTACTTGATTGAGCTACTAACTTTCCCACACTGTATAAATTGTATGTAATAGAGCTACCAACTTTCCCACACTCTATAAATTGTACGTGATCGAACTACGAACTTTCCCACACTCTATAAATTGTACGTGATAGAGCTACCATCTTTCCCACACTGTATAAATTGTACGTGATAGAGCTACTAACTTTCCCACACTGTATAAATTGTACGTGATAGAGCTACCAACTTTCCCACACTGTATAAATTTTACGTGATAGAGCTACCTACTTTCCCACAGTGGATAAATTTTACGTGATGGAGCTACCAACTTTCCCACACTGTTTAAATTGTACATGATAGAGCCACCAACTTTCCTACACTTTTAACATTGTACGTGATAGAGCTACCAACTTTCCCACACTGTTTAAATTGTATGTGATAGATCTACCAACTTTCCCACACTGTATAAATTGTACGTGATAGATCTACCAACTTTCCCACACTGTATAATTTGTACGTGATAGAGCTACCAACTTTCACACACTTTATCAATTGTACGTAATAGAGCTACCAACTTTCCCACACTGTATAAATTTTACGTGTTAGAGCTACCAATTTTCCCACTCTGTTTAAATTGTACTTGATAGAGCTACCAAATTTCCAACACTGTATCAATTGTACGTGATAGAGCTAAAAACTTTCCCACACTGTTTAAATTGTACGTGATTGAGCTACCAAATTTCCAACACTGTATAAATTGTACGTGTTAGAGCATCCAACTTTCCCACACTGTATAAATTGTACGTGATTGAGATACCAACTTTCCCATACTGTATGAATTCTACGTGATAGAGGTACCAACTTTGCCACACTGTATAAATTGTACGTGATAGAGCTACCAACTTTCCCACAGTGGATAAATGTTACGTGATGGAGCTACCAACTTTCCCACACTGTTTAAATTTTACATGATAGAGCTACCAACTTTCCCACACTGTATCAATTGTACGTAATAGAGCTACCAACTTTCCCACACTCTATAAATTGTACGTCATCGAACTACGAACTTTCCCACACTCTATAAATTGTACGTGATAGAGCTAACAACTTTCCCACACTGTATAAATTGTACTTGATTGAGCTACTAACTTTCCCACACTGTATAAATTGTACGTAATAGAGCTACCAACTTTCCCACACTCTATAAATTGTACGTGATCGAACTACGAACTTTCCCACACTCTATAAATTGTACGTGATAGAGCTACCATCTTTCCCACACTGTATAAATTGTACGTGATAGAGCTACTAACTTTCCCACACTGTATAAATTGTACGTGATAGAGCTACCAACTTTCCCACACTGTATAAATTTTACGTGATAGAGCTACCTACTTTCCCACAGTGGATAAATTTTACGTGATGGAGCTACCAACTTTCCCACACTGTTTAAATTGTACATGATAGAGCCACCAACTTTCCTAGACTTTTAAAATTGTACGTGATAGAGCTACCAACTTTCCCACATTGTATGCATTGTACGTGATAGAGCTACCAACTTTCCCACACTGTTTAAATTGTACGTGATAGAGCCACCAACTTTCCTACACTTTTTAAATCGTACGTGATAGAGCTAACAACTTTCCCACAATGTATAAATTGTACGTGATAGAGCTACCAACTTTCCCACACTGTATCAGTTGTTCGTAATAGAGCTACCAACTTTCCCACACTCTATAAATTGTACATGATCGAAGTACGAACTTTCCCACACTGTATAAATTGTACACGATAGAGCTACCTACTTTCCCACACTGTATAAATTGTACGTGATAGAGCTACCAATTTTCCCACTCTGTTTAAATTGTACGTGATAGAGCTACCAACTTTCCAACACTGTATAAATATCACGTGATAGAGCTACCAACATTCCCACACTGTTTAAATTGTACGTGATTGAGATACCAAATTTCCAACACTGTATAAATTGTACGTGTTAGAGCATCCAACTTTCCCACACTGTATAAATTGTACGTGATTTAGATACCAACTTTCCCATACTGTAAAAATTGTACGTGATAGAGGTACCAACTTTGCCACACTGTATAAATTGTACGTGATAGAGCTACCAACTTTCCCACAGTGGATATATTTTACGTGATGGAGCTACCAACTTTCCCACACTGTTTAAATTGTACATGATAGAGCCACCAACTTTCCTACGCTTTTAAAATTGTACGTGATAGAGCTACCAACTTTCCCACATTGTATGGATTGTACGTGATTGAGCTACCAACTTTCCCACACTGTTTAAATTGTACGTGATAGATCTACCAACTTTCCCACACTGTATAAATTGTACGTGATAGATCTACCAACTTTCCCACACTGTATAAATTGTACGTGATAGAGCTACCAACTTTCACACACTTTATCAATTGTACGTAATAGAGCTACCAACTTTCCCACACTGTATAAATTTTACGTGTTAGAGCTACCAATTTTCCCACTCTGTTTAAATTGTACTTGATAGAGCTACCAAATTTCCAACACTGTATCAATTGTACGTGATAGAGCTACCAACTTTCCCACATTGTATGGATTGTACGTGATTGAGCTACCAACTTTCACACACTGTTTAAATTGTACGTGATAGATCTACCAACTTTCCCACACTGTATAAATTGTACGTGATAGATCTACCAACTTTCCCACACTCTATAAATTGTACGTCATCGAACTACGAACTTTCCCACACTCTATAAATTGTACGTGATAGAGCTACCAACTTTCCCACAGTGGATAAATGTTACGTGATGGAGCTACCAACTTTCCCACACTGTTTAAATTTTACATGATAGAGCTACCAACTTTCCCACACTGTATCAATTGTACGTAATAGAGCTACCAACTTTCCCACACTCTATAAATTGTACGTCATCGAACTACGAACTTTCCCACACTCTATAAATTGTACGTGATAGAGCTACCAAATTTCCCACACTGTATAAATTGTACTTGATTGAGCTACTAACTTTCCCACACTGTATAAATTGTACGTAATAGAGCTACCAACTTTCCCACACTCTATAAATTGTACGTGATCGAACTACGAACTTTCCCACACTCTATAAATTGTACGTGATAGAGCTACCATTTTTCCCACACTGTATAAATTGTACGTGATAGAGCTACTAACTTTCCCACACTGTATAAATTGTATGTGATAGAGCTACCAACTTTCCCACACTGTATAAATAGTATGTGATAGAGCCACCAACTTTCCTACACTTTTAAAATTGTACGTGATAGAGCTACCAACTTTCCCACATTGTATGGATTGTACGTAATGGAGCTACCAACTTTCCCACACTGTTTAAATTGTACGTGATAGAGCCACCAACTTTCCTACACTTTTTAAATCGTACGTGATAGAGCTACCAACTTTCCCACAATGTATAAATTGTACGTGATAGAGCTACCAACTTTCCCACACTGTAACAATTGTACGTAATAGAGCTACCAACTTTCCCACACTGTATAAATTTTACGTGTTAGAGCTACCAATTTTCCCACTCTGTTTAAATTGTACTTGATAGAGCTACCAAATTTCCAACACTGTATCAATTGTACGTGATAGAGCTACCAACTTTCCCACATTGTATGGATTGTACGTGATAGAGCTAAAAACTTTCCCACACTGTTTAAATTGTACGTGATTGAGCTACCAAATTTCCAACACTGTATAAATTGTACGTGTTAGAGCATCCAACTTTCCCACACTGTATAAATTGTACGTGATTGAGATACCAACTTTCCCATACTGTATGAATTCTACGTGATAGAGGTACCAACTTTGCCACACTGTATAAATTGTACGTGATAGAGCTACCAACTTTCCCACAGTGGATAAATGTTACGTGATGGAGCTACCAACTTTCCCACACTGTTTAAATTTTACATGATAGAGCTACCAACTTTCCCACACTGTATCAATTGTACGTAATAGAGCTACCAACTTTCCCACACTCTATAAATTGTACGTCATCGAACTACGAACTTTCCCACACTCTATAAATTGTACGTGATAGAGCTAACAACTTTCCCACACTGTATAAATTGTACTTGATTGAGCTACTAACTTTCCCACACTGTATAAATTGTACGTAATAGAGCTACCAACTTTCCCACACTCTATAAATTGTACGTGATCGAACTACGAACTTTCCCACACTCTATAAATTGTACGTGATAGAGCTACCATCTTTCCCACACTGTATAAATTGTACGTGATAGAGCTACTAACTTTCCCACACTGTATAAATTGTACGTGATAGAGCTACCAACTTTCCCACACTGTATAAATTTTACGTGATAGAGCTACCTACTTTCCCACAGTGGATAAATTTTACGTGATGGAGCTACCAACTTTCCCACACTGTTTAAATTGTACATGATAGAGCCACCAACTTTCCTACACTTTTAAAATTGTACGTGATAGAGCTACCAACTTTCCCACATTGTATGCATTGTACGTGATAGAGCTACCAACTTTCCCACACTGTTTAAATTGTACGTGATAGAGCCACCAACTTTCCTACACTTTTTAAATCGTACGTGATAGAGCTAACAACTTTCCCACAATGTATAAATTGTACGTGATAGAGCTACCAACTTTCCCACACTGTATCAGTTGTTCGTAATAGAGCTACCAACTTTCCCACACTCTATAAATTGTACGTGATCGAAGTACGAACTTTCCCACACTGTATAAATTGTACACGATAGAGCTACCTACTTTCCCACACTGTATAAATTGTACGTGATAGAGCTACCAATTTTCCCACTCTGTTTAAATTGTACGTGATAGAGCTACCAACTTTCCAACACTGTATAAATTGCACGTGATAGAGCTACCAACATTCCCACACTGTTTAAATTGTACGTGATTGAGATACCAAATTTCCAACACTGTATAAATTGTACATGTTAGAGCATCCAACTTTCCCACACTGTATAAATTGTACGTGATTTAGATACCAACTTTCCCATACTGTAAAAATTGTACGTGATAGAGGTACCAACTTTGCCACACTGTATAAATTGTACGTGATAGAGCTACCAACTTTCCCACAGTGGATATATTTTACGTGATGGAGCTACCAACTTTCCCACACTGTTTAAATTGTACATGATAGAGCCACCAACTTTCCTACGCTTTTAAAATTGTACGTGATAGAGGTACCAACTTTCCCACATTGTATGGATTGTACGTGATTGAGCTACCAACTTTCCCACACTGTTTAAATTGTACGTGATAGATCTACCAACTTTCCCACACTGTATAAATTGTACGTGATAGATCTACCAACTTTCCCACACTGTATAAATTGTACGTGATAGAGCTACCAACTTTCACACACTTTATCAATTGTACGTAATAGAGCTACCAACTTTCCCACACTGTATAAATTTTACGTGTTAGAGCTACCAATTTTCCCACTCTGTTTAAATTGTACTTGATAGAGCTACCAAATTTCCAACACTGTATCAATTGTACGTGATAGAGCTACCAACTTTCCCACATTGTATGGATTGTACGTGATTGAGCTACCAACTTTCACACACTGTTTAAATTGTACGTGATAGATCTACCAACTTTCCCACACTGTATAAATTGTACGTGATAGATCTACCAACTTTCCCACACTCTATAAATTGTACGTCATCGAACTACGAACTTTCCCACACTCTATAAATTGTACGTGATAGAGCTACCAACTTTCCCACAGTGGATAAATGTTACGTGATGGAGCTACCAACTTTCCCACACTGTTTAAATTTTACATGATAGAGCTACCAACTTTCCCACACTGTATCAATTGTACGTAATAGAGCTACCAACTTTCCCACACTCTATAAATTGTACGTCATCGAACTACGAACTTTCCCACACTCAATAAATTGTACGTGATAGAGCTACCAAATTTCCCACACTGTATAAATTGTACTTGATTGAGCTACTAACTTTCCCACACTGTATAAATTGTACGTAATAGAGCTACCAACTTTCCCACACTCTATAAATTGTACGTGATCGAACTACGAACTTTCCCACACTCTATAAATTGTACGTGATAGAGCTACCATTTTTCCCACACTGTATAAATTGTACGTGATAGAGCTACTAACTTTCCCACACTGTATAAATTGTATGTGATAGAGCTACCAACTTTCCCACACTGTATAAATAGTATGTGATAGAGCCACCAACTTTCCTACACTTTTAAAATTGTACGTGATAGAGCTACCAACTTTCCCACATTGTATGGATTGTACGTGATGGAGCTACCAACTTTCCCACACTGTTTAAATTGTACGTGATAGAGCCACCAACTTTCCTACACTTTTTAAATCGTACGTGATAGAGCTACCAACTTTCCCACAATGTATAAATTGTACGTGATAGAGCTACCAACTTTCCCACACTGTAACAATTGTACGTAATAGAGCTACCAACTTTCCCACACTGTATAAATTTTACGTGTTAGAGCTACCAATTTTCCCACTCTGTTTAAATTGTACTTGATAGAGCTACCAAATTTCCAACACTGTATCAATTGAACGTGATAGAGCTACCAACTTTCCCACATTGTATGGATTGTACGTGATAGAGCTACCAACTTTCCCACACTGTTTAAATTGTACGTGATAGAGCCACCAACTTTCCTACACTTTTTAAATCGTACGTGATAGAGCTAACAACTTTCCCACAATGTATAAATTGTACGTGATAGAGCTACCAACTTTCCCACACTGTATCAGTTGTTCGTAATAGAGCTACCAACTTTCCCACACTCTATAAATTGTACGTGATCGAACTACGAACTTTCCCACACTGTATAAATTGTACACGATAGAGCTACCTACTTTCCCACACTGTATAAATTGTACGTGATAGAGCTACCAATTTTCCCACTCTGTTTAAATTGTACGTGATAGAGCTACCAACTTTCCAACACTGTATAAATTGCACGTGATAGAGCTACCAACTTTCCCACGCTGTTTAAATTGTACGTGATTGAGCTACCAAATTTCCAACACTGTATAAATTGTACGTGTTAGAGCATCCAACTTTCCCACACTGTATAAATTGTACGTGATTGAGATACAAACTTTCCCATACTGTAAAAATTGTACGTGATAGAGGTACCAACTTTGCCACACTGTATAAATTGTACGTGATGGAGCTACCAACTTTCCCACAGTGGATAAATTTTACGTGATGGAGCTACCAACTTTCCCACACTGTTTCAATTTTACATGATAGAGCTACCAACTTTCCCACACTGTATCAATTGTACGTAATAGAACTACCAACTTTCCCACACTCTATAAATTGTACGTCATCGAACTACAAACTTTCCCACACTCTATAAATTGTACGTGATAGAGCTACCAACTTTCCCACACTGTATAAATTGTATGAGATAGAGCTACCAACTTTCCCACACTTTATATATTGTATGTGATAGGTCCACCAACGTTCCCACACTGTCTAAATTGTACGTGATAGAGCTACCGACTTTCACACACCGTATAAATTGTACGTCATAGATCTAGCAACTTTCCCACACTGTATATATTGTATGTGATAGAGGTACCAACTTTCCCACAATGTATAAATTATACGTGATAGAGCTACCAACTTTCCCACACTGTTTAAATTGTACGTGATACAACTACGAACTTTACCACACTCTATAAATTGTAGGTGATAGAGCTACCAACTTTCCCACACTGTATAAATTTTACGTGATGGAGCTACTAACTTTCCAACACTGTATAAATTATACGTGATACTACTACGAACTTTACCACACTGTATAAATTGTACGTGATAGAGCTACCAACTTTCCCACACTGTATAAATTTTACGTGATGGAGCTACCAACCTCCCACACTGTATAAATTGTACGTGATACAACTACGAACTTTACCACACTGTATAAATTGTACGTGATAGAGCTACCAACTTTCCCACACTTTATAAATTTTACGTGATAGAGCTACCAACTTTCCCACACTGTATAAATTGTACGTGATACAACTACGATCTTTACCACACTGTATAAATTGTACGTGATAGAGCTACCAACTTTCCCACACTGTATAAATTTTACGTGATAGAGCTACCAACTTTCCCACACTGTATAAATTATACGTGATACAACTAAGAACTTTACCACACTGTATAATTTGTACGTGATAGAGCTACCAACTTTCCCACACTGTATAAATTTTACGTGATGGAGCTACCAACTTTCCCACACTCTTTAAATTGTACATGATAGAGCCACCAAGTTCCCACACTGTATAAATTGTACGTGATACAGCTACCAACTTTCCCACATTGTATGGATTGTACGTGAAAGAGCTACCAACTTTCCCACACTTTTTAAATTTTATGTGATATAGCTACCAACTTTCCCACAATGTATAAATTGTACGTGATAGAGCTAACAACTTTCCAACACTGTTTCAATTGTTCGTAATAGAGCTACCAACTTTCCCACACTCTATAAATTGTACGTAATCGTACTACGACCTTTACCACACTGTATAAATCGTACACGATAGAGCTACCTACTTTCCCACACTGTATAAATTGTACGTGATAGAGCTACCAATGTTCCCACTCTGTTTAAATTGTACGTGATAGAGCTACAAACTTTCCAACACTGTATAAATTGCACGTGATAGAGCTACCAACATTCCCACACTGTTTAAATTGTACGTGATAGAGCTACCAACTTTCTAACACTGTATAAATTGTACCTGGTAGAGCTACCAACTTTACCACACTGTATAAATTGTACGTGATTGAGATACCAATTTTCCCATACTATATAAATTGTACGTGATAGAGGTACCAACTTTCCCACACTGTATAAATTGTACGTGATAGAGCTACCAATTTTCCCACAGTGTATACATTTTACGTGATGGAGTTACCAACGTTCCCACGCTGTTTAAATTTTACATGATGGAGCTACCAACTTTCCCACACTGCATAAATTGTACGTGGTAGAGCTACAAACTTTCCCATACTGTAGAAATTGTACATGATTGAGCTACCTACTTTTCAATACTTTAGAAATTCTACGTGATTGAGCTACCAACTGTCGCATACTGTATAAATTGTACTTGATAGAGCTACCAACTTTCCCACAATGTATAAATTCTATGAGATAGAGCTACCAACTTTCCCACACTTTATAAATTGTATGTGATAGGACCACCAACTTTCCCACACTGTGTTAATTCTACGTGATAGAGCTACCAACTTTCCCACACTGTATAAATTGTACGTCATGGAGCTACCAACTTTCCCACACTGTATAAATTGTATGTGATAGAGGTACCAACATTCCCACACTGTATAAAGTATACTTGATAGAGCTACCAAATTTCCCACACTGTATAAATTTTACGTGATAGAGCTACCAAATTTCCCACACTCTATAAATTATACGTGATAGAGCTACCAACTTTCCCACACTGTATAAATTGTACGTGATAGAGCTACCAAATTTCCCACACTGTATAAATTGTACATGATAGAGCTACTAACTTTCACACACTATATTAATTGTACGTGATAGAGCCACCAACTTTCCCACACTGTATCGATTGTACGTGATAGATCTAACAACATTCCCACACTCTTTACATTGTACGTGATAGAGCTACCAACTTTCCCACACTATATAAATTGTACTTGATAGAGCTGCCAACTTTCCCACAATGTATTAATTGTACTTGATAGAGCTACCAACTTTCCCACATTGTATGGATTGTACGTGATAGAGCTACCAACTTTCCCACACTGTTTAAATTGTACGTGATAGAGCCACCAACTTTCCTACACTTTTTAAATCGTACGTGATAGAGCTAACAACTTTCCCACAATGTATAAATTGTACGTGATCGAACTACGAACTTTCCCACACTGTATACATTGTACACGATAGAGCTACCTACTTTCCCACACTGTTTAAATTGTACGTGATTGAGATACCAAATTTCCAACACTGTATAAATTGTACGTGTTAGAGCTTCCAACTTTCCCACACTGTATAAATTGTACGTGATTGAGATACCAACTTTCCCATACTGTAAAAATTGTACGTGATAGAGGTATCAACTTTGCCACACTGTATAAATTGTACGTGATAGAGCTACCACCTTTCCCACAGTGGATAAATTTTACCTGATGGAGCTACCAACTTTCCCACACTGTTTAAATTGTACATGATAGAGCCACCAACTTTCCTACGCTTTTAAAATTGTACGTGATAGAGCTACCAACTTTCCCACATTGTATGGATTGTACGTGATTGAGCTACCAACTTTCCCACACTGTTTAAATTGTACGTGATAGATCTACCAACTTTCCCACACTGTATAATTTGTACGTGATAGATCTACCAACTTTCCCACACTGTATAAATTGTACGTGATAGAGCTACCAACTTTCAAACACTTTATCAATTGTACGTAATAGAGCTACCAACTTTCCCACACTGTATAAATTTTACGTGTTAGAGCTACCAATTTTCCCACTCTGTTTATATTGTACTTGATAGAGCTACCAAATTTCCAAAACTGTATCAATTGTACGTGATAGAGCTACCAACTTTCCCACACTGTTTAAATTGTACGTGATTGAGCTACCAAATTTCCAACACTGTATAAATTGTACGTGTTAGAGCATCCAACTTTCCCACACTGTATAAATTGTACGTGATTGAGATACCAACTTTCCCATACTGTATGAATTCTACGTGATAGAGGTACCAACTTTGCCACACTGTATAAATTGTACGTGATAGAGCTACCAACTTTCCCACAGTGGATAAATGTTACGTGATGGAGCTACCAACTTTCCCACACTGTTTAAATTTTACATGATAGTGCTACCAACTTTCCCAAACTGTATCAATTGTACGTAATAGAGCTACCAACTTTCCCACACTCTATAAATTGTACGTCATCGAACTACGAACATTCCCACACTCTATAAATTGTACGTGATAGAGCTACCAACTGTCCCACACTGTATAAATTGCACTTGATTGAGCTACTAACTTTCCCACACTGTATAAATTGTACGTAATAGAGCTACCAACTTTCCCACACTCTATAAATTGTACGTGATCGAACTACGAACTTTCCCGCACTCTATAAATTGTACGTGATAGAGCTACCATCTTTCCCACACTGTATAAATTGTACGTGATAGAGCTACTAACTTTCCCACACTGTATAAATTGTACGTGATAGAGCTACCAACTTTCCCACACTGTATAAATTTTACGTGATAGAGCTACCTACTTTCCCACAGTGGATAAATTTTACGTGATGGAGCTACCAACTATCCCACACTGTTTAAAGTGTACATGATAGAGCCACCAACTTTCCTACACTTTTAAAATTGTACGTGATAGAGCTACCAACTTTCCCACATTGTATGGATTGTACGTGATAGAGCTACCAACTTTCCCACACTGTTTAAATTGTACGTGATAGAGCCACCAATTTCCTACACTTTTTAAATCGTACGTGATAGAGCAAACAACTTTCCCACAATGTATAAATTGTACGTGATAGAGCTACCAACTTTCCCACACTGTATCAGTTGTTCGTAATAGAGCTACCAACTTTCCCACACTCTATAAATTGTACGTGATCGAACTACGAACTTTCGTACACTGTATAAATTGTACACGATAGAGCCACCTACTTTCCCACACTGTATAAATTGTACGTGATAGAGCTACCAATTTTCCCACTCTGTTTAAATTGTACGTGATAGAGCTACCAACTTTCAAACACTGTATAAATTGCACGTGATAGAGCTACCAACTTTCCCACACTGTTTAAATTGTACGTGATTGAGCTACCAAATTTCCAACACTCTCTAAATTGTACGTGTTAGAGCATCCAACTTTCCCACACTCTATAAATTGTACGTGATCGAACTACGAACTTTCCCACTCTGTTTAAATTATACGTGATAGAACTACCAACTTTCCAACACTGTATAAATTGCACGTGATAGAGCTACCAACTTTCCCACACTATTTAAATTGTACGTGATAGAGCTACCAACTTTCCCACACTGTATCAATTTTACGTAATAGAGCTACCAACTTTCCCACACTCTATAAATTGTACGTGATCGAACTACGAACTTTCACACACTGTATAAATAGTACACGATAGAGCTACCTACTTTCCTACACTGTATAAATTGTACATGATAGAGCTACTAACTTTCACACACTATATTGATTGTACGTGATAGAGCCACCAACTTTACCACACTGTATAAATTGTACGTGATAGAGCTTCCAACTTTCCCACACTGTATCGATTGTACGTGATAGAGCTAACAACATTCCCACACTGTTTAAATTATACGTGATAGAGCTACCAAATTTCCCACACTGTATAAATTGTACTTGATAGAGCTGCCAACTTTCCCACAATGTATTAATTGTACTTGATAGAGCTACCAACTTTCCCACACTGTTTAAATTGTACGTGATAGATCTACCAACTTTCCCACACTGTATAAATTGTACGTGATAGATCTACCAACTTTCCCACACTGTATAAATTGTACGTGATAGAGCTACCAACTTTCAAACACTTTATCAATTGTACGTAATAGAGCTAACAACTTTCCCACACTGTATAAATTTTACGTGTTAGAGCTAACAATTTTCCCACTCTGTTTAAATTGTACTTGATAGAGCTACCAAATTTCCAACACTGTATCAATTGTACGTGATAGAGCTACCAACTTTCCCACACTGTTTAAATTGTACGTGATTGAGCTACCAAATTTCCAACACTGTATAAATTGTACGTGTTAGAGCATCCAACTTTCCCACACTGTATAAATTGTACGTGATTGAGATACCGACTTTCCCATACTGTAAAAATTGTACGTGATAGAGATACCAACTTTGCCACACTGTATAAATTGTACGTGATAGAGCTACCAACTTTCCCACAGTGGATAAATTTTACGTGATGGAGCTACCAACTTTCCCACACTGTTTAAATTTTACATGATAGAGCTACCAACTTTCCCACACTGTATCAATTGTACGTAATAGAACTACCAACTTTCCCACACTCTATAAATTGTACGTCATCGAACTACGAACTTTCCCACACTCTATAAATTGTACGTGATAGAGCTACCAACTTTCCCACACTGTATAAATTGTACGTGATAGAGCTACTAACTTTCCCACACTGTATAAATTGTACGTGATACAACTACCAACTTTACCACACTCTATAAATTATACGTGATTGAACTACGAACTTTCCCACACTGTATAAATTGTACACGATACAGCTACCTACTTTCTCACACTGTATAAATTGTACGTGATAGAGCTACCAATTTTCCTACTCTGTTTAAATTGTACGTGATAGAACTACCAACTTTCCAACACTGTATAAATTGCACGTTATAGAGCTACCAACTTTCCCACACTGTTTAAATTGTACGTGATAGAGCTACCAACTTTCCCACACTGTATCAATTTTACGTAATAGAGCTACCAACTTTCCCACACTCTATAAATTGTACGTGATCGAACTACGAACTTTCACACACTGTATAAATTGTACACGATAGAGCTACCTACTTTCCCACACTGTATAAATTGTACATGATAGAGCTACTAACTTTCACACACTATATTAATTGTACGTGATAGAGCCACCAACTTTACCACACTGTATAAATTGTACGTGATAGAGCTTCCAACTTTCCCACACTGTATCGATTGTACGTGATAGAGCTAACAACATTCCCACACTGTTTAAATTGTACGTGATAGAGCTACCAACTTTCCCACACTGTATAAATTGTACTTGATAGAGCTGCCAACTTTCCCACAATGTATTAATTGTACTTGATAGAGCTACCAACTTTCAAACACTGTATAAATTGCACGTGATAGAGCTACCAACTTTCCCACACTGTTTAAATTGTACGTGATTGAGCTACCAAATTTCCAACACTGTATAAATTGTACGTGTTAGAGCATCAAACTTTCCCACACTGTATAAATTGTACGTGATTGAGATACCAACTTTCCCATACTGTAAAAATTGTACGTGATAGAGGTACCAACTTTGCCACACTGTATAAATTGTACGTGATAGAGCTACCAACTTTCAAACACTGTATAAATTGCACGTGATAGAGCTACCAACTTTCCCACACTGTTTAAATTGTACGTGATTGAGCTACCAAATTTCCAACACTGTATAAATTGTACGTGTTAGAGCATCCAACTTTCCCACACTGTATAAATTGTACGTGATTGAGATACCAACTTTCCCATACTGTAAAAGTTGTACGTGATAGAGGTACCAACTTTGCCACACTGTATAAATTGTACGTGATAGAGCTACCAACTTTCCCACAGTGGATAAATTTTACGTGATGGAGCTACCAACTTTCCAACACTGTTTAAATTTTACATGATAGAGCTACCAACTTTCCCACACTGTATCAATTGTACTTAATAGAAATACCAACTTTCCCACACTCTATAAATTGTACGTCATCGAACTACGATCTTTCCCACACTCTATAAATTGTACGTGATAGAGCTACCAACTTTCCCACACTGTATAAATTGTACGTGATAGAGCTACTAACTTTCCCACACTGTATAAATTGTACGTGATACAACTACCAACTTTACCACACTCTATAAATTATACGTGATTGAACTACGAACTTTCCCACACTGTATAAATTGTACACGATACAGCTACCTACTTTCTCACACTGTATAAATTGTACGTGATAGAGCTACCAATTTTCCCACTCTGTTTAAATTGTACGTGATAGAACTACCAACTTTCCAACACTGTATAAATTGCACGTGATAGAGCTACCAACTTTCCCACACTATTTAAATTGTACGTGATAGAGCTACCAACTTTCACACACTGTATCAATTTTACGTAATAGAGCTACCAACTTTCCCACACTCTATAAATTGTACGTGATCGAACTACGAACTTTCACACACTGTATAAATTGTACACGATAGAGCTACCTACTTTCCTACACTGTATAAATTGTACATGATAGAGCTACTAACTTTCACACACTATATTAATTGTACGTGATAGAGCCACCAACTTTACCACACTGTATAAATTGTACGTGATAGAGCTTCCAACTTTCCCACACTGTATCGATTGTACGTGATAGAGCTAACAACATTCCCACACTGTTTAAATTGTACGTGATAGAGCTACCAACTTTCCCACACTGTATAAATTGTACTTGATAGAGCTGCCAACTTTCCCACAATGTATTAATTGTACTTGATAGAGCTACCAACTTTCCCACACTGTTTAAATTGTACGTGATAGATCTACCAACTTTCCCACACTGTATAATTTGTACGTGATAGATCTACCAATTTTCCCACACTGTATAAATTGTATGTGATAGAGCTACCAACTTTCAAACACTTTATCAATTGTACGTAATAGAGCTACCAACTTTCCCACACTGTATAAATTTTACGTGTTAGAGCTAACAATTTTCCCACTCTGTTTAAATTGTACTTGATAGAGCTACCAAATTTCCAACACTGTATCAATTGTACGTGATAGAGCTACCAACTTTCCCACACTGTTTAAATTGTACGTGATTGAGCTACCAAATTTCCAACACTGTATATATTGTACGTGTTAGAGCATCCAACTTTCCCACACTGTATAAATTGTACGTGATTGAGATACCAACTTTCCCATACTGTATGAATTCTACGTGATAGAGGTACCAACTTTGCCACACTGTATAAATTGTACGTGATAGAGCTACCAACTTTCCCACAGTGGATAAATTTTACGTGATGGAGCTACCAACTTTCCCACACTGTTTAAATTGTACGTGATTGAGCTACCAACTTTCCCACAGTGGATAAATTTTACGTGATAGAGCTACCAACTTTCCCACACTGTTTAAATTGTACGTGATTGAGCTACCAACTTTCCCACAGTGGATAAATTTTACGTGATAGAGCTACCAACTTTCCCACACTGTTTAAATTGTACGTGATTGAGCTACCAAATTTCCAACACTGTATATATTGTACGTGTTAGAGCATCCAACTTTCCCACACTGTATAAATTGTACGTGATTGAGATACCAACTTTCCCATACTGTATGAATTCTACGTGATAGAGGTACCAACTTTGCCACACTGTATAAATTGTACGTGATAGAGCTACCAACTTTCCCACAGTGGATAAATTTTACGTGATGGAGCTACCAACTTTCCCACACTGTTTAAATTTTACATGATAGAGCTACCAACTTTCCCACACTGTATCAATTGTACGTAATAGAGCTCCCAACTTTCCCACACTCTATAAATTGTACGTCATCGAACTACGAACTTTCCCACACTCTATAAATTGTACGTGATAGAGCTACCAACATTCCCACACTGTATAAATTGTACTTGATTGAGCTACTAACTTTCCCACACTGTATAAATTGTACGTAATAGAGCTACCAACTTTCCCACACTCTATAAATTGTACGTGATCGAACTACGAACTTTCCCACACTCTATAAATTGTACGTGATAGAGCTACCATCTTTCCCACACTGTATAAATTGTACGTGATAGTGCTACTAACTTTCCCACACTGTATAAATTGTACGTGATAGAGCTACCAACTTTCCCACACTGTATAAATTTTACGTGATAGAGCTACCTACTTTCCCACAGTGGATAAACTTTACATGATGGAGCTATCAAATTTCCCACACTGTTTAAATTGTACATGATAGAGCCACCAACTTTCCTACACTTTTAAAATTGTACGTGATAGAGCTACCAACTTTCCCACATTGTATGGATTGTACGTGATAGAGCTACCAACTTTCCCACACTGTTTAAATTGTACGTGATAGAGCCACCAACTTTCCTACACTTTTTAAATCGTACGTGATAGAGCTAACAACTTTCCCACAATGTATAAATTGTACGTGATAGAGCTACCAACTTTCCCACACTGTATCAGTTGTTCGTAATAGAGCTACCAACTTTCCCACACTCTATAAATTGTACGTGATCGAACTACGAACTTTCCCACACTGTATAAATTGTACACGATAGAGCTACCTACTTTCCCACACTGTATAAATTGTACGTGATAGAGCTACCAATTTTCCCACTCTGTTTAAATTGTACGTGATAGAGCTACCAACTTTCCAACACTGTATAAATTGCACGTGATAGAGCTACCAACTTTCCCACACTGTTTAAATTGTACGTGATTGAGCTACCAAATTTCCAACACTGTATAAATTGTACGTGTTAGAGCATCCAACTTTCCCACACTGTATAAATTGTTCGTGATTGAGATACCAACTTTCCCATACTGTAAAAATTGTACGTGATAGAGGTACCAACTTTGCCACACTGTATAAATTGTACGTGATAGAGCTACCAACTTTCCCACAGTGGATAAATTTTACGTGATGGAGCTACCAACTTTCCCACACTGTTTCAATTTTACATGATAGAGCTACCAACTTTCCCACACTGTATCAATTGTACGTAATAGAACTACCAACTTTCCCACACTCTATAAATTGTACGTCATCGAACTACAAACTTTCCCACACTCTATAAATTGTACGTGATAGAGCTACCAACTTTCCCACACTGTATAAATTGTATGAGATAGAGCTACCAACTTTCCCACACTTTATATATTGTATGTGATAGGTCCACCAACGTTCCCACACTGTCTAAATTGTACGTGATAGAGCTACCGACTTTCACACACCGTATAAATTGTACGTCATAGATCTAGCAACTTTCCCACACTGTATATATTGTATGTGATAGAGGTACCAACTTTCCCACAATGTATAAATTATACGTGATAGAGTTACCAACTTTCCCACACTGTTTAAATTGTACGTGATACAACTACGAACTTTACCACACTCTATAAATTGTAGGTGATAGAGCTACCAACTTTCCCACACTGTATAAATTTTACGTGATGGAGCCACTAACTTTCCAACACTGTATAAATTATACGTGATACAACTACGAACTTTACCACACTGTATAAATTGTACGTGATAGAGCTATCAACTTTCCCACACTGTATAAATTTTACGTGATGGAGCTACCAACCTCCCACACTGTATAAATTGTACGTGATACAACTACGAACTTTACCACACTGTATAAATTGTACGTGATAGAGCTACCAACTTTCCCACACTTTATAAATTTTACGTGATAGAGCTACCAACTTTCCCACACTGTATAAATTGTACGTGATACAACTACGATCTTTACCACACTGTATAAATTGTACGTGATAGAGCTACAAACTTTCCCACACTGTATAAATTTTACGTGATAGAGCTACCAACTTTCCCACACTGTATAAATTGTACGTGATACAACTAAGAACTTTACCACACTGTATAATTTGTACGTGATAGAGCTACCAACTTTCCCACACTGTATAAATTTTACGTGATGGAGCTACCAACTTTCCCACACTGTTTAAATTGTACATGATAGAGCCACCAACTTTCCCACACTGTATAAATTGTACGTGATACAGCTACCAACTTTCCCACATTGTATGGATTGTACGTGAAAGAGCTACCAACTTTCCCACACTTTTTAAATTTTATGTGATATAGCTACCAACTTTCCCACAATGTATAAATTGTACGTGATAGAGCTAACTACTTTCCAACACTGTTTCAATTGTTCGTAATAGAGCTACCAACTTTCCCACACTCTATAAATTGTACGTAATCGAACTACGACCTTTCCCACACTGTATAAATCGTACACGATAGAGCTACCTACTTTCCCACACTGTATAAATTGTACGTGATAGAGCTACCAATGTTCCCACTCTGTTTAAATTGTACGTGATAGAGCTACAAACTTTCCAACACTGTATAAATTGCACGTGATAGAGCTACCAACATTCCCACACTGTTTAAATTGTACGTGATAGAGCTACCAACTTTCTAACACTGTATAAATTGTACCTGGTAGAGCTACCAACTTTACCACACTGTATAAATTGTACGTGATTGAGATACCAATTTTCCCATACTATATAAATTGTACGTGATAGAGGTACCAACTTTCCCACACTGTATAAATTGTACGTGATAGAGCTACCAATTTTCCCACAGTGGATACATTTTACGTGATGGAGTTACCAACGTTCCCACGCTGTTTAAATTTTACATGATGGAGCTACCAACTTTCCCACACTGCATAAATTGTACGTGGTAGAGCTACAAACTTTCCCATACTGTAGAAATTGTACATGATTGAGCTACCTACTTTTCAATACTTTAGAAATTCTACGTGATTGAGCTACCAACTGTCGCATACTGTATAAATTGTACTTGATAGAGCTACCAACTTTCCCACAATGTATAAATTCTATGAGATAGAGCTACCAACTTTCCCACACTGTGTTAATTCTACGTGATAGAGCTACCAACTTTCCCACACTGTATAAATTGTATGTCATAGAGCTACCAACTTTCCCACACTGTATAAATTGTATGTGATAGAGGTACCAACATTCCCACACTGTATAAATTATACTTGATAGAGCTACCAAATTTCCCACACTGTATAAATTTTACGTGATAGAGCTACCAAATTTCCCACACTCTATAAATTATACGTGATAGAGCTACCAACTGTCGCATACTGTATAAATTGTACTTGATAGAGCTACCAACTTTCCCACAATGTATAAATTCTATGAGATAGAGCTACCAACTTTCCCACACTGTGTTAATTCTACGTGATAGAGCTACCAACTTTCCCACACTGTATAAATTGTATGTCATAGAGCTACCAACTTTCCCACACTGTATAAATTGTATGTGATAGAGGTACCAACATTCCCACACTGTATAAATTATACTTGATAGAGCTACCAAATTTCCCACACTGTATAAATTTTACGTGATAGAGCTACCAAATTTCCCACACTCTATAAATTATACGTGATAGAGCTACCAACTTTCCCACACTGTATAAATTGTACGTGATAGAGCTACCAAATTTCCCAAACTGTATAAATTGTACATGATAGAGCTACTAACTTTCACACACTATATTAATTGTACGTGATAGAGCCACCAACTTTCCCACACTGTATCGATTGTACGTGATAGATCTAACAACATTCCCACACTCTTTACATTGTACGTGATAGAGCTACCAACTTTCCCACACTATATAAATTGTACTTGATAGAGCTGCCAACTTTCCCACAATGTATTAATTGTACTTGATAGAGCTACCAACTTTCCCACATTGTATGGATTGTACGTGATAGAGCTACCAACTTTCCCACACTGTTTAAATTGTACGTGATAGAGCCACCAACTTTCCTACACTTTTTAAATCGTACGTGATAGAGCTAACAACTTTCCCACAATGTATAAATTGTACATGATAGAGCTACCAACTTTCCCACACTGTATCATTTGTTCGTAATAGAGCTACCAACTTTCCCACACTCTATAAATTGTACGTGATCGAACTACGAACTTTCCCACACTGTATAAATTGTACACGATAGAGCTACCTACTTTCCCACACTGTATAAATTGTACGTGATAGAGCTACCAATTTTCCCACTCTGTTTAAATTGTACGTGATAGAGCTACCAACTTTCCAACACTGTATAAATTGCACGTGATTGAGCTACCAAATTTCCAACACTGTATAAATTGTACGTGTTAGAGCATCCAACTTTCCCACACTGTATAAATTGTACGTGATTGAGATACCAACTTTCCCATACTGTAAAAATTGTACGTGATAGAGGTACCAACTTTGCCACACTGTATAAATTGTACGTGATAGAGCTACCAACTTTCCCACAGTGGATAAATTTTACGTGATGGAGCTACCAACTTTCCCACACTGTTTCAATTTTACATGATAGAGCTACCAACTTTCCCACACTGTATCAATTGTACGTAATAGAACTACCAACTTTCCCACACTCTATAAATTGTACGTCATCGAACTACAAACTTTCCCACACTCTATAAATTGTATGTGATAGAGCTACCAACTTTCCCACACTGTATAAATTGTATGAGATAGAGCTACCAACTTTCCCACACTTTATATATTGTATGTGATAGGTCCACCAACTTTCCCACACTGTATAAATTGTACGTGATAGAGCTACCGACTTTCACACACTGTATAAATTGTACGTCATAGAGCTAGCAACTTTCCCACACTGTATATATTGTATGTGATAGATGTACCAACTTTCCCACGATGTATAAATTATACGTGATAGAGCTACCAACTTTCCCACACTGTTTAAATTGTACGTGATACAACTACGAACTTTACCACACTCTATAAATTGTAGGTGATAGAGCTACCAACTTTCCCACACTGTATAAATTTTACGTGATGGAGCTACTAACTTTCCAACACTGTATAAATTATACGTGATACAACTACGAACTTTACCACACTGTATAAATTGTACGTGATAGAGCTACCAACTTTCCCACACTGTATAAATTTTACGTGATGGAGCTACCAACTTTCCCACACTGTATAAATTGTACGTGATACAACTACGAACTTTAACACACTGTATAAATTGTACGTGATAGAGCTACCAACTTTCCCACACTGTATAAATTGTACGTGATATAGCTACTAACTTTCCCACACTGTATAAATTGTACGTGATACAACTACCAACTTTACCACATTCTATAAATTGTAGGTGATAGAGCTACCAACTTTCCCACACTGTATAAATTGTACGTGATAGAGCTTCCAACTTTCCCACACTGTAAAAATTGTACGTGATAGAGCTACCAACTTTCCCACATTGTATGGATTGTACGTGATGGAGCTACCTACGTTCCCACACTGTTTAAATTATACATGATAGAGCCACCAACTTTCCTACACTTTATAAATTGTACGTGATAGAGCTACCAACTTTCCCACATTGTATGGATTGTACGTGATAGAGCTACCAACTTTCCCACACTTTTTAAATTGTAAGTGATTGAGCTACCAAATTTCCAACACTGTATAAATTGTACGTGTTAGAGCATCCAACTTTCCCACACTGTATAAATTGTACGTGATTGAGATACCAACTTTCCCATACTGTATAAATTGTACGTGATAGAGGTACCAACTTTGCCACACTGTATAAATTGTACGTGATAGAGCTACTAACTTTCCCACTGTCGATAAATTTTACGTGATGGAGCTACCAACTTTCCCACACTGTTTAAATTTTACATGATAGAGCTACCAACTTTCCCACACTGTATCAATTGTACGTAATAGAGCTACCAACTTTCCCACACTCTATAAATTGTACGTCATCGAACTACGAACTTTCCCACACTCTATAAATTGTACGTGATAGAGTTACCAACTTTCCCACACTGTATAAATTCTACGTGATATAGCTACTAACTTTCCCACACTGTATAAATTGTACGTGATACAACTACCAACTTTACCACATTCTATAAATTGTAGGTGATAGAGCTACCAACTTTCCCACACTGTATAAATTGTACGTGATAGAGCTTCCAACTTTCCCACACTGTAAAAATTGTACGTGATAGAGCTACCAACTTTCCCACATTGTATGGATTGTACGTGATAGAGCTACAAAAACTTTCCCACACTGTTTAAATTGTACGTGATAGAGCCACCAACTTTCCTACACTTTTTAAATTCTACGTGATAGAGCTACCAACTTTCCCACACTGTATCAATTGTACGTAATAGAGCTACCAACTTTCCCACACTCTATAAATTATACGTGATCAAACTACGAACTTTCCCACACTGTATAAATTGTACACGATACAGCTACCTACTTTCCCACACTGTATAAATTGTACGTGATAGAGCTACCAATTTTTCCACTCTGTTTAAATTGTACGTGATAGAGCTACCAACTTTCCAACACTGTATAAATTGCACGTGATAGAGCTACCAACTTTCCCACCCTGTTTAAATTGTACGTGATAGAGCTACCAACTTTCCCACACTGTATCAATTGTACGTAATAGAGCTACCAACGTTCCCACACTCTATAAATTGTACGTGATCGAACTACGAACTTTCACACACTGTATAAATTGTACACGATAGAGCTACCTACTTTCCCACACTGTATAAATTGTACATGATAGAGCTACTAACTTTCACACACTATATTAATTGTACGTGATAGAGCCACCAACTTTCCCACACTGTATAAATTGTACGTGATAGAGCTTCCGACTTTCCCACACTGTATCGATTGTACGTGATAGAGCTAACAACATTCCCACACTGTTTAAATTGTACTTGATAGAGCTACCAACTTTCCCACACTGTATAAATTGTACTTGATAGAGGTACCAACTTTTCCACACTCCATATATTGTATGTGATAGAGCTACCAACTTTCCCACACTGTATAAATTGTACGTGATACAACTACCAACTTTACCACATTCTATAAATTGTAGGTGATAGAGCTACCAAGTTTCCCACACTGTATAAATTGTACGTGATAGAGCTTCCAACTTTCCCACACTGTAAAAATTGTACGTGATAGAGCTACCAACTTTCCCACATTGTATGGATTGTACGTGATAGAGCTACAAAAACTTTCCCACACTGTTTAAATTGTACGTGATAGAGCCACCAACTTTCCTACACTTTTTAAATTCTACATGATAGAGCTACCAACTTTCCCACAATCGATAAATTGTACGTGATAGATCTACCAACTTTCCCACACTGTATAAATTGTACGTGATAGAGCTTCCAACTTTCCCACACTGTAAAAATTGTACGTGATAGAGCTACCAACTTTCCCACATTGTATGGATTTTACGTGATAGAGCTACAAAAACTTTCCCACACTGTTTAAATTGTACGTGATAGAGCCACCAACTTTCCTACACTTTTTAAATTCTACGTGATAGAGCTACCAACTTTCCCACAATATATAAATTGTACGTGATAGATCTACCAACTTTCCCACACTGTATAAATTGTACGTGATAGATCTACCAACTTTCCCACACTGTATAAATTGTACGTGATAAAGCTACCAACTTTCACACACTTTATCAATTGTACGTGATAGAGCTACCAACTTTCCCACACTGTATAAATTTTACGTGTTAGAGCTACCAATTTTCCCACTCTGTTTAAATTGTACTTGATAGAGCTACCAAATTTCCAACACTATATCAATTGTACGTGATAGAGCTACCAACTTTCGCACACTGTTTAAATTGTAAGTGATTGAGCTACCAAATTTCCAACACTGTATAAATTGTACGTGTTAGAGCATCCAACTTTCCCACACTGTATAAATTGTACGTGATTGAGATACCAACTTTCCCATACTGAATAAATTGTACGTGATAGAGGTACCAACTTTGCCACACTGTATAAATTGTACGTGATAGAGCTACCAACTTTCCCACTGTCGATAAATTTTACGTGATGGAGCTACCAACTTTCCCACACTGTTTAAATTTTACATGATAGAGCTACCAACTTTCCCACACTGTATCAATTGTACGTAATAGAGCTACCAACTTTCCCACACTCAATAAATTGTACATCATCGAACTACGAACTTTCCCACACTCTATAAATTGTACGTGATAGAGCTACCAACTTTCCCACACTGTATAAATTGTACGTGATATAGCTACTAACTTTCCCACACTGTATAAATTGTACGTGATAGAGCTACAAACTTTCCAACACTGTATAAATTGCACGTGATAGAGCTACCAACATTCCCACACTGTTTAAATTGTACGTGATAGAGCTACCAACTTTCTAACACTGTATAAATTGTACCTGGTAGAGCTACCAACTTTACCACACTGTATAAATTGTACGTGATTGAGATACCAATTTTCCCATACTATATAAATTGTACGTGATAGAGGTACCAACTTTCCCACACTGTATAAATTGTACGTGATAGAGCTACCAATTTTCCCACAGTGGATACATTTTACGTGATGGAGTTACCAACGTTCCCACGCTGTTTAAATTTTACATGATGGAGCTACCAACTTTCCCACACTGCATAAATTGTACGTGGTAGAGCTACAAACTTTCCCATACTGTAGAAATTGTACATGATTGAGCTACCTACTTTTCAATACTTTAGAAATTCTACGTGATTGAGCTACCAACTGTCGCATACTGTATAAATTGTACTTGATAGAGCTACCAACTTTCCCACAATGTATAAATTCTATGAGATAGAGCTACCAACTTTCCCACACTGTGTTAATTCTACGTGATAGAGCTACCAACTTTCCCACACTGTATAAATTGTATGTCATAGAGCTACCAACTTTCCCACACTGTATAAATTGTATGTGATAGAGGTACCAACATTCCCACACTGTATAAATTATACTTGATAGAGCTACCAAATTTCCCACACTGTATAAATTTTACGTGATAGAGCTACCAAATTTCCCACACTCTATAAATTATACGTGATAGAGCTACCAACTGTCGCATACTGTATAAATTGTACTTGATAGAGCTACCAACTTTCCCACAATGTATAAATTCTATGAGATAGAGCTACCAACTTTCCCACACTGTGTTAATTCTACGTGATAGAGCTACCAACTTTCCCACACTGTATAAATTGTATGTCATAGAGCTACCAACTTTCCCACACTGTATAAATTGTATGTGATAGAGGTACCAACATTCCCACACTGTATAAATTATACTTGATAGAGCTACCAAATTTCCCACACTGTATAAATTTTACGTGATAGAGCTACCAAATTTCCCACACTCTATAAATTATACGTGATAGAGCTACCAACTTTCCCACACTGTATAAATTGTACGTGATAGAGCTACCAAATTTCCCAAACTGTATAAATTGTACATGATAGAGCTACTAACTTTCACACACTATATTAATTGTACGTGATAGAGCCACCAACTTTCCCACACTGTATCGATTGTACGTGATAGATCTAACAACATTCCCACACTCTTTACATTGTACGTGATAGAGCTACCAACTTTCCCACACTATATAAATTGTACTTGATAGAGCTGCCAACTTTCCCACAATGTATTAATTGTACTTGATAGAGCTACCAACTTTCCCACATTGTATGGATTGTACGTGATAGAGCTACCAACTTTCCCACACTGTTTAAATTGTACGTGATAGAGCCACCAACTTTCCTACACTTTTTAAATCGTACGTGATAGAGCTAACAACTTTCCCACAATGTATAAATTGTACATGATAGAGCTACCAACTTTCCCACACTGTATCATTTGTTCGTAATAGAGCTACCAACTTTCCCACACTCTATAAATTGTACGTGATCGAACTACGAACTTTCCCACACTGTATAAATTGTACACGATAGAGCTACCTACTTTCCCACACTGTATAAATTGTACGTGATAGAGCTACCAATTTTCCCACTCTGTTTAAATTGTACGTGATAGAGCTACCAACTTTCCAACACTGTATAAATTGCACGTGATTGAGCTACCAAATTTCCAACACTGTATAAATTGTACGTGTTAGAGCATCCAACTTTCCCACACTGTATAAATTGTACGTGATTGAGATACCAACTTTCCCATACTGTAAAAATTGTACGTGATAGAGGTACCAACTTTGCCACACTGTATAAATTGTACGTGATAGAGCTACCAACTTTCCCACAGTGGATAAATTTTACGTGATGGAGCTACCAACTTTCCCACACTGTTTCAATTTTACATGATAGAGCTACCAACTTTCCCACACTGTATCAATTGTACGTAATAGAACTACCAACTTTCCCACACTCTATAAATTGTACGTCATCGAACTACAAACTTTCCCACACTCTATAAATTGTATGTGATAGAGCTACCAACTTTCCCACACTGTATAAATTGTATGAGATAGAGCTACCAACTTTCCCACACTTTATATATTGTATGTGATAGGTCCACCAACTTTCCCACACTGTATAAATTGTACGTGATAGAGCTACCGACTTTCACACACTGTATAAATTGTACGTCATAGAGCTAGCAACTTTCCCACACTGTATATATTGTATGTGATAGATGTACCAACTTTCCCACGATGTATAAATTATACGTGATAGAGCTACCAACTTTCCCACACTGTTTAAATTGTACGTGATACAACTACGAACTTTACCACACTCTATAAATTGTAGGTGATAGAGCTACCAACTTTCCCACACTGTATAAATTTTACGTGATGGAGCTACTAACTTTCCAACACTGTATAAATTATACGTGATACAACTACGAACTTTACCACACTGTATAAATTGTACGTGATAGAGCTACCAACTTTCCCACACTGTATAAATTTTACGTGATGGAGCTACCAACTTTCCCACACTGTATAAATTGTACGTGATACAACTACGAACTTTAACACACTGTATAAATTGTACGTGATAGAGCTACCAACTTTCCCACACTGTATAAATTGTACGTGATATAGCTACTAACTTTCCCACACTGTATAAATTGTACGTGATACAACTACCAACTTTACCACATTCTATAAATTGTAGGTGATAGAGCTACCAACTTTCCCACACTGTATAAATTGTACGTGATAGAGCTTCCAACTTTCCCACACTGTAAAAATTGTACGTGATAGAGCTACCAACTTTCCCACATTGTATGGATTGTACGTGATGGAGCTACCTACGTTCCCACACTGTTTAAATTATACATGATAGAGCCACCAACTTTCCTACACTTTATAAATTGTACGTGATAGAGCTACCAACTTTCCCACATTGTATGGATTGTACGTGATAGAGCTACCAACTTTCCCACACTTTTTAAATTGTAAGTGATTGAGCTACCAAATTTCCAACACTGTATAAATTGTACGTGTTAGAGCATCCAACTTTCCCACACTGTATAAATTGTACGTGATTGAGATACCAACTTTCCCATACTGTATAAATTGTACGTGATAGAGGTACCAACTTTGCCACACTGTATAAATTGTACGTGATAGAGCTACTAACTTTCCCACTGTCGATAAATTTTACGTGATGGAGCTACCAACTTTCCCACACTGTTTAAATTTTACATGATAGAGCTACCAACTTTCCCACACTGTATCAATTGTACGTAATAGAGCTACCAACTTTCCCACACTCTATAAATTGTACGTCATCGAACTACGAACTTTCCCACACTCTATAAATTGTACGTGATAGAGTTACCAACTTTCCCACACTGTATAAATTCTACGTGATATAGCTACTAACTTTCCCACACTGTATAAATTGTACGTGATACAACTACCAACTTTACCACATTCTATAAATTGTAGGTGATAGAGCTACCAACTTTCCCACACTGTATAAATTGTACGTGATAGAGCTTCCAACTTTCCCACACTGTAAAAATTGTACGTGATAGAGCTACCAACTTTCCCACATTGTATGGATTGTACGTGATAGAGCTACAAAAACTTTCCCACACTGTTTAAATTGTACGTGATAGAGCCACCAACTTTCCTACACTTTTTAAATTCTACGTGATAGAGCTACCAACTTTCCCACACTGTATCAATTGTACGTAATAGAGCTACCAACTTTCCCACACTCTATAAATTATACGTGATCAAACTACGAACTTTCCCACACTGTATAAATTGTACACGATACAGCTACCTACTTTCCCACACTGTATAAATTGTACGTGATAGAGCTACCAATTTTTCCACTCTGTTTAAATTGTACGTGATAGAGCTACCAACTTTCCAACACTGTATAAATTGCACGTGATAGAGCTACCAACTTTCCCACCCTGTTTAAATTGTACGTGATAGAGCTACCAACTTTCCCACACTGTATCAATTGTACGTAATAGAGCTACCAACGTTCCCACACTCTATAAATTGTACGTGATCGAACTACGAACTTTCACACACTGTATAAATTGTACACGATAGAGCTACCTACTTTCCCACACTGTATAAATTGTACATGATAGAGCTACTAACTTTCACACACTATATTAATTGTACGTGATAGAGCCACCAACTTTCCCACACTGTATAAATTGTACGTGATAGAGCTTCCGACTTTCCCACACTGTATCGATTGTACGTGATAGAGCTAACAACATTCCCACACTGTTTAAATTGTACTTGATAGAGCTACCAACTTTCCCACACTGTATAAATTGTACTTGATAGAGGTACCAACTTTTCCACACTCCATATATTGTATGTGATAGAGCTACCAACTTTCCCACACTGTATAAATTGTACGTGATACAACTACCAACTTTACCACATTCTATAAATTGTAGGTGATAGAGCTACCAAGTTTCCCACACTGTATAAATTGTACGTGATAGAGCTTCCAACTTTCCCACACTGTAAAAATTGTACGTGATAGAGCTACCAACTTTCCCACATTGTATGGATTGTACGTGATAGAGCTACAAAAACTTTCCCACACTGTTTAAATTGTACGTGATAGAGCCACCAACTTTCCTACACTTTTTAAATTCTACATGATAGAGCTACCAACTTTCCCACAATCGATAAATTGTACGTGATAGATCTACCAACTTTCCCACACTGTATAAATTGTACGTGATAGAGCTTCCAACTTTCCCACACTGTAAAAATTGTACGTGATAGAGCTACCAACTTTCCCACATTGTATGGATTTTACGTGATAGAGCTACAAAAACTTTCCCACACTGTTTAAATTGTACGTGATAGAGCCACCAACTTTCCTACACTTTTTAAATTCTACGTGATAGAGCTACCAACTTTCCCACAATATATAAATTGTACGTGATAGATCTACCAACTTTCCCACACTGTATAAATTGTACGTGATAGATCTACCAACTTTCCCACACTGTATAAATTGTACGTGATAAAGCTACCAACTTTCACACACTTTATCAATTGTACGTGATAGAGCTACCAACTTTCCCACACTGTATAAATTTTACGTGTTAGAGCTACCAATTTTCCCACTCTGTTTAAATTGTACTTGATAGAGCTACCAAATTTCCAACACTATATCAATTGTACGTGATAGAGCTACCAACTTTCGCACACTGTTTAAATTGTAAGTGATTGAGCTACCAAATTTCCAACACTGTATAAATTGTACGTGTTAGAGCATCCAACTTTCCCACACTGTATAAATTGTACGTGATTGAGATACCAACTTTCCCATACTGAATAAATTGTACGTGATAGAGGTACCAACTTTGCCACACTGTATAAATTGTACGTGATAGAGCTACCAACTTTCCCACTGTCGATAAATTTTACGTGATGGAGCTACCAACTTTCCCACACTGTTTAAATTTTACATGATAGAGCTACCAACTTTCCCACACTGTATCAATTGTACGTAATAGAGCTACCAACTTTCCCACACTCAATAAATTGTACATCATCGAACTACGAACTTTCCCACACTCTATAAATTGTACGTGATAGAGCTACCAACTTTCCCACACTGTATAAATTGTACGTGATATAGCTACTAACTTTCCCACACTGTATAAATTGTACGTGATACAACTACCAACTTTACCACATTCTATAAATTGTAGGTGATAGAGCTACCAACTTTCCCACACTGTATAAATTGTACGTGATAGAGCTTCCAACTTTCCCACACTGTAAAAATTGTACGTGATAGAGCTACCAACTTTCCCACATTGTATGGATTGTACGTGATGGAGCTACCTACGTTCCCACACTGTTTAAATTGTACATGATAGAGCCACCAACTTTCCTACACTTTATAAATTGTACCTGATAGAGCTACCAACTTTCCCACATTGTATGGATTGTACGTGATAGAGCTACCAACTTTCCCACACTGTTTAAATTGTAAGTGATTGAGCTTCCAAATTTCCAACACTGTATAAATTGTACGTGTTAGAGCATCCAACTTTCCCACACTGTATAAATTGTACGTGATTGAGATACCAACTTTCCCATACTGTATAAATTGTACGTGATAGAGGTACCAACTTTGCCACACTGTATAAATTGTACGTGATAGAGCTACCAACTTTCCCACTGTCGATAAATTTTACGTGATGGAGCTACCAACTTTCCCACACTGTTTAAATTTTACATGATAGAGCTACCAACTTTCCCACACTGTATCAATTGTACGTAATAGAGCTACCAACTTTCCCACACTCTATAAATTGTACGTCATCGAACTACGAACTTTCCCACACTCTATAAATTGTACGTGATAGAGCTACCAACTTTCCCACACTGTATAAATTGTACGTGATATAGCTACTAAGTTTCCCACACTGTATAAATTGTACGTGATACAACTACCAACTTTACCACATTCTATAAATTGTAGGTGATAGAGCTACCAAATTTCCCACACTGTATAAATTGTACGTGATAGAGCTTCCAAATTTCCCACACTGTAAAAATTGTACGTGATAGAGCTACCAACTTTCCCACATTGTATGGATTGTACGTGATAGAGCTACAAAAACTTTCCCACACTGTTTAAATTCTACGTGATAGAGCCACCAACTTTCCTACACTTTTTAAATTCTACGTGATAGAGCTACCAACTTTCCCACAATTATAAATTATACGTCATAGAGCTACCAACTTTCCCACACTGTATCAATTGTACGTAATAGAGCTACCAACTTTCCCACACTCTATAAATTATACGTGATCGAACTACGAACTTTCCCACACTGTATAAATTGTACACGATACAGCTACCTACTTTCCCACACTGTATAAATTGTACGTGATAGAACTACCAATTTTCCCACTCTGTTTAAATTGTACGTGATAGAGCTACCAACTTTCCAACACTGTATAAATTGCACGTGATAGAGCTACCAACTTTCCCACACTGTTTAAATTGTACGTGATAGAGCTACCAACTTTCCCACACTGTATCAATTGTACGTAATAGAGCTACCAACGTTCCCACACTCTATAAATTGTACGTGATCGAACTACGAACTTTCCCACACTGTATACATTGTACACGATAGAGCTACCTACTTTCCCACACTGTATAAATTGTACATGATAGAGCTTCTCACTTTCACACACTATATTAATTGTACGTGATAGAGCCACCAACTTTCCCACACTGTATAAATTGTACGTGATAGAGCTTCCAACTTTCCCACACTGTATCGATTGTACGTGATAGAGCTAACAACATTCCCACACTGTTTAAATTGTACTTGATAGAGCTACCAACTTTCCCACACTGTATAAATTGTACTTGATAGAGGTACCAACTTTTCCACACTCCATATATTGTATGTGATAGAGCTACCAACTTTCCCACAATGTATAAATTGTATGAGATAGAGCTACCAACTTTGACACACTTTATAAATTTTATGTGATAGGACCACCAACTTTCCCACACTGTATAAATTGTACGTGATAGAGCTACCAACTTTCACACACTGTATAAATTGTACGTCATAGAGCTAGCAACTTTCCCACACTGTATATATTGTATGTGATAGAGGTACCACCTTTCCCACAATGTATAATTATACGTGATAGAGCTACCTACTTTCCCACACTGTTTAAATTGTACGTGATACAACTACGAACTTTACCACACTCTATAAATTGTAGGTGATAGAGCTACCAACTTTCCCACACTGTATAAATTTTACATGATGGAGCTACTAACTTTCCAACACTGTATAAATTGTACGTGATTCAACTACGAACTTTACCACACTGTATAAATTGTACGTGATAGAGCTACCAACTTTCCCACACTGTATAAATTTTACGTGATGGAGCTACCAACTTTCCCACACTGTATAAATTGTACGTGATACAACTACTAACTTTACCACACTGTATAAATTGTACGTGATAGAGCTACCAACTTTCCCACACTTTAAAAATTTTACGTGATAGAGCTACCAACTTTCCCACACTGTATAAATTGTACGTAATACAACTACGATCTTTACCAAACTGTATAAATTGTACGTGATATAGCTACTAAGTTTCCCACACTGTATAAATTGTACGTGATACAACTACCAACTTTACCACATTCTATAAATTGTAGGTGATAGAGCTACCAAATTTCCCACACTGTATAAATTGTACGTGATAGAGCTTCCAAATTTCCCACACTGTAAAAATTGTACGTGATAGAGCTACCAACTTTCCCACATTGTATGGATTGTACGTGATAGAGCTACAAAAACTTTCCCACACTGTTTAAATTCTACGTGATAGAGCCACCAACTTTCCTACACTTTTTAAATTCTACGTGATAGAGCTACCAACTTTCCCACAATTATAAATTATACGTGATAGAGCTACCAACTTTCCCACACTGTATCAATTGTACGTAATAGAGCTACCAACTTTCCCACACTCTATAAATTATACGTGATCGAACTACGAACTTTCCCACACTGTATAAATTGTACACGATACAGCTACCTACTTTCCCACACTGTATAAATTGTACGTGATAGAACTACCAATTTTCCCACTCTGTTTAAATTGTACGTGATAGAGCTACCAACTTTCCAACACTGTATAAATTGCACGTGATAGAGCTACCAACTTTCCCACACTGTTTAAATTGTACGTAATAGAGCTACCAACTTTCCCACACTGTATCAATTGTACGTAATAGAGCTACCAACGTTCCCACACTCTATAAATTGTACGTGATCGAACTACGAACTTTCCCACACTGTATAAATTGTACACGATAGAGCTACCTACTTTCCCACACTGTATAAATTGTACATGATAGAGCTACTCACTTTCACACACTATATTAATTGTACGTGATAGAGCCACCAACTTTCCCACACTGTATAAATTGTACGTGATAGAGCTTCCAACTTTCCCACACTGTATCGATTGTACGTGATAGAGCTAACAACATTCCCACACTGTTTAAATTGTACTTGATAGAGCTACCAACTTTCCCACACTGTATAAATTGTACTTGATAGAGGTACCAACTTTTCCACACTCCATATATTGTATGTGATAGAGCTACCAACTTTCCCACAATGTATAAATTGTATGAGATAGAGCTACCAACTTTGACACACTTTATAAATTTTATGTGATAGGACCACCAACTTTCCCACACTGTATAAATTGTACGTGATAGAGCTACCAACTTTCACACACTGTATAAATTGTACGTCATAGAGCTAGCAACTTTCCCACACTGTATATATTGTATGTGATAGAGGTACCACCTTTCCCACAATGTATAATTATACGTGATAGAGCTACCTACTTTCCCACACTGTTTAAATTGTACGTGATACAACTACGAACTTTACCACACTCTATAAATTGTAGGTGATAGAGCTACCAACTTTCCCACACTGTATAAATTTTACATGATGGAGCTACTAACTTTCCAACACTGTATAAATTGTACGTGATTCAACTACGAACTTTACCACACTGTATAAATTGTACGTGATAGAGCTACCAACTTTCCCACACTGTATAAATTTTACGTGATGGAGCTACCAACTTTCCCACACTGTATAAATTGTACGTGATACAACTACTAACTTTACCACACTGTATAAATTGTACGTGATAGAGCTACCAACTTTCCCACACTTTAAAAATTTTACGTGATAGAGCTACCAACTTTCCCACACTGTATAAATTGTACGTAATACAACTACGATCTTTACCAAACTGTATAAATTGTACGTGATAGAGCTACCAACTTTCCCACACTGTATAAATTTTACGTGATAGAGCTACCAACTTTCCCACACTGTATAAATTGTACGTGATACAACTACGAACTTTACCACGCTGTATAAATTGTACGTGATAGAGCTACCAACTCTCCCACACTGTATAAATTTTACGTGATGGAGCTACCAACTTTCCCACACTGTTTAAATTGTACATGATAGAGCCACCAACTTTCCTACACATTTAAAATTGTACGTGATAGAGCTACCAACTTTCCCACATTGTATGGATTGTGCGTGATAGAGCTACCAACTTTCCCACATTGTATGCATTGTACGTGATAGAGCTACCAACTTTCCCACACTGTTTAAATTGTACGTGATAGAGCCACCAACTTTCCTACACTTTTTAAATCGTATGTGATAGAGCTAACAACTTTCCCACAATGTATAAATTGTACGTGATAGAGCTACCAACTTTCCCACACTGTATCAGTTGTTCGTAATAGAGCTACCAACTTTCCCACACTCTATAAATTGTACGTGATCGAACTACGAACTTTCCCACACTGTATAAATTGTACACGATAGAGCTACCTACTTTCCCACACTGTATAAATTGTACGTGATAGAGCTACCAATTTTCCCACTCTGTTTAAATTGTACGTGATAGAGCTACCAACTTTCCAACACTGTATAAATTGCACGTGATAGAGCTACCAACTTTCCCACACTGTTTAAATTGTACGTGATTGAGATACCAAATTTCCAACACTGTATAAATTGTACGTGTTAGAGCTTCCAACTTTCCCACACTGTATAAATTGTACGTGATTGAGATACCAACTTTCCCATACTGTAAAAATTGTACGTGATAGAGGTACCAACTTTGCCACACTGTATAAATTGTACGTGATAGAGCTACCAACTTTCCCACAGTGGATAAATTTTACCTGATGGAGCTACCAACTTTCCCACACTGTTTAAATTGTACATGATAGAGCCACCAACTTTCCTACGCTTTCAAAATTGTACGTGATAGAGCTAACAACTTTCCCACATTGTATGGATTGTACGTGATTGAGCTACCAACTTTCCCACACTGTTTAAATTGTACGTGATAGATCTACCAACTTTCCCACACTGTATAATTTGTACGTGATAGATCTACCAACTTTCCCACACTGTATAAATTGTACGTGATAGAGCTACCAACTTTCACACACTTTATCAATTGTACGTAATAGAGCTACCAACTTTCCCACACTGTATAAATTTTACGTGTTAGAGCTACCAATTTTCCCACTCTGTTTATATTGTACTTGATAGAGCTACCAAATTTCCAAAACTGTATCAATTGTACGTGATAGAGCTACCAACTTTCCCACACTGTTTAAATTGTACGTGATTGAGCTACCAAATTTCCAACACTGTATAAATTGTACGTGTTAGAGCATCCAACTTTCCCACACTGTATAAATTGTACGTGATTGAGATACCAACTTTCCCATACTGTATGAATTCTACGTGATAGAGGTACCAACTTTGCCACACTGTATAAATTGTACGTGATAGAGCTACCAACTTTCCCACAGTGGATAAATGTTACGTGATGGAGCTACCAACTTTCCCACACTGTTTAAATTTTACATGATAGAGCTACCAACTTTCCCACACTGTATCAATTGTACGTAATAGAGCTACCAACTTTCCCACACTCTATAAATTGTACGTCATCGAACTACGAACATTCCCACACTCTATAAATTGTACGTGATAGAGCTACCATCTTTCCCACACTGTATAAATTGTACGTGATAGAGCTACTAACTTTCCCACACTGTATAAATTGTACGTAATAGAGCTACCAACTTTCCCACACTCTATAAATTGTACGTGATCGAACTACGAACTTTCCCACACTCTATAAATTGTACGTCATCGAACTACGAACATTCCCACACTCTATAAATTGTACGTGATAGAGCTACCATCTTTCCCACACTGTATAAATTTTACGTGATAGAGCTACCTACTTTCCCACAGTGGATAAATTTTACGTGATGGAGTTACCAACTATCCCACACTGTTTAAATTGTACATGATAGAGCCACCAACTTTCCTACACTTTTAAAATTGTACGTGATAGAGCTACCAACTTTCCCACATTGTATGGATTGTACGTGATAGAGCTACCAACTTTCCCACACTGTTTAAATTGTACGTGATAGAGCCACCAATTTCCTACACTTTTTAAATCGTACGTGATAGAGCAAACAACTTTCCCACAATGTATAAATTGTACGTGATAGAGCTACCAACTTTCCCACACTGTATCAGTTGTTCGTAATAGAGCTACCAACTTTCCCACACTCTATAAATTGTACGTGATCGAACTACGAACTTTCCTACACTGTATAAATTGTACACGATAGAGCTACCTACTTTCCCACACTGTATAAATTGTACGTGATAGAGCTACCAATTTTCCCACTCTGTTTAAATTGTACGTGATAGAGCTACCAACTTTCAAACACTGTATAAATTGCACGTGATAGAGCTACCAACTTTCCCACAATGTATAAATTGTATGAGATAGAGCTACCAACTTTGACACACTTTATAAATTTTATGTGATAGGACCACCAACTTTCCCACACTGTATAAATTGTACGTGATAGAGCTACCAACTTTCACACACTGTATAAATTGTACGTCATAGAGCTAGCAACTTTCCCACACTGTATATATTGTATGTGATAGAGGTACCACCTTTCCCACAATGTATAATTATACGTGATAGAGCTACCTACTTTCCCACACTGTTTAAATTGTACGTGATACAACTACGAACTTTACCACACTCTATAAATTGTAGGTGATAGAGCTACCAACTTTCCCACACTGTATAAATTTTACATGATGGAGCTACTAACTTTCCAACACTGTATAAATTGTACGTGATTCAACTACGAACTTTACCACACTGTATAAATTGTACGTGATGGAGCTACCAACTTTCCCACACTGTATAAATTTTACGTGATGGAGCTACCAACTTTCCCACACTGTATAAATTGTACGTGATACAACTACTAACTTTACCACACTGTATAAATTGTACGTGATAGAGCTACCAACTTTCCCACACTTTAAAAATTTTACGTGATAGAGCTACCAACTTTCCCACACTGTATAAATTGTACGTAATACAACTACGATCTTTACCAAACTGTATAAATTGTACGTGATAGTGCTACCAACTTTCCCACACTGTATAAATTTTACGTGATAGAGCTACCAACTTTCCCACACTGTATAAATTGTACGTGATACAACTACGAACTTTACCACGCTGTATAAATTGTACGTGATAGAGCTACCAACTCTCCCACACTGTATAAATTTTACGTGATGGAGCTACCAACTTTCCCACACTGTTTAAATTGTACATGATAGAGCCACGAACTTTCCTACACATTTAAAATTGTACGTGATAGAGCTACCAACTTTCCCACATTGTATGGATTGTGCGTGATAGAGCTACCAACTTTCCCACATTGTATGCATTGTACGTGATAGAGCTACCAACTTTCCCACACTGTTTAAATTGTACGTGATAGAGCCACCAACTTTCCTACACTTTTTAAATCGTACGTGATAGAGCTAACAACTTTCCCACAATGTATAAATTGTACGTGATAGAGCTACCAACTTTCCCACACTGTATCAGTTGTTCGTAATAGAGCTACCAACTTTCCCACACTCTATAAATTGTACGTGATCGAACTACGAACTTTCCCACACTGTATAAATTGTACACGATAGAGCTACCTACTTTCCCACACTGTATAAATTGTACGTGATAGAGCTACCAATTTTCCCACTCTGTTTAAATTGTACGTGATAGAGCTACCAACTTTCCAACACTGTATAAATTGCACGTGATAGAGCTACCAACTTTCCCACACTGTTTAAATTGTACGTGATTGAGATACCAAATTTCCAACACTGTATAAATTGTACGTGTTAGAGCTTCCAACTTTCCCACACTGTATAAATTGTACGTGATTGAGATACCAACTTTCCCATACTGTAAAAATTGTACGTGATAGAGGTACCAACTTTGCCACACTGTATAAATTGTACGTGATAGAGCTACCAACTTTCCCACAGTGGATAAATTTTACCTGATGGAGCTACCAACTTTCACACACTGTTTAAATTGTACATGATAGAGCCACCAACTTTCCTACGCTTTTAAAATTGTACGTGATAGAGCTAACAACTTTCCCACATTGTATGGATTGTACGTGATTGAGCTACGAACTTTCCCACACTGTTTAAATTGTACGTGATAGATCTACCAACTTTCCCACACTGTATAATTTGTACGTGATAGATCTACCAACTTTCCCACACTGTATAAATTGTACGTGATAGAGCTACAAACTTTCACACACTTTATCAATTGTACGTAATAGAGCTACCAACTTTCCCACACTGTATAAATTTTACGTGTTAGAGCTACCAATTTTCCCACTCTGTTTATATTGTACTTGATAGAGCTACCAAATTTCCAAAACTGTATCAATTGTACGTGATAGAGCTACCAACTTTCCCACACTGTTCAAATTGTACGTGATTGAGCTACCAAATTTCCAACACTGTATAAATTGTACGTGTTAGAGCATCCAACTTTCCCACACTGTATAAATTGTAAGTGATTGAGATACCAACTTTCCCATACTGTATGAATTCTACGTGATAGAGGTAACAACTTTGCCACACTGTATAAATTGTACGTGATAGAGCTACCAACTTTCCCACAGTGGATAAATGTTACGTGATGGAGCTACCAACTTTCCCACACTGTTTAAATTTTACATGATAGAGCTACCAACTTTCCCACACTGTATCAATTGTACGTAATAGAGCTACCAACTTTCCCACACTCTATAAATTGTACGTCATCGAACTACGAACATTCCCACACTCTATAAATTGTACGTGATAGAGCTACCAACTTTCCCACACTCTATAAATTGTACTTGATTGAGCTACTAACTTTCCCACACTGTATAAATTGTACGTAATAGAGCTACCAACTTTCCCACACTCTATAAATTGTACGTGATCGAACTACGAACTTTCCCGCACTCTATAAATTGTACGTGATAGAGCTACCATCTTTCCCACACTGTATAAATTGTACGTGATAGAGCTACTAACTTTCCCACACTGTATAAATTGTACGTGATAGAGCTACCAACTTTCCCACACTGTATAAATATTACGTGATAGAGCTACCTACTTTCCCACAGTGGATAAATTTTACGTGATGGAGCTACCAACTATCCCACACTGTTTAAATTGTACATGATAGAGCCACCAACTTTCCTACACTTTTAAAATTGTACGTGATAGAGCTACCAACTTTCCCACATTGTATGGATTGTACGTGATAGAGCTACCAACTTTCCCACACTGTTTAAATTGTACGTGATAGAGCCACCAATTTCCTACACTTTTTAAATCGTACGTGATAGAGCAAACAACTTTCCCACAATGTATAAATTGTACGTGATAGAGCTACCAACTTTCCCACACTGTATCAGTTGTTCGTAATAGAGCTACCAACTTTCCCACACTCTATAAATTGTACGTGATCGAACTACGAACTTTCCTACACTGTATAAATTGTACACGATAGAGCTACCTACTTTCCCACACTGTATAAATTGTACGTGATAGAGCTACCAACTTTCCCACACTGTTTAAATTGTACGTGATTGAGCTACCAAATTTCCAACACTCTATAAATTGTACGTGTTAGAGCATCCAACTTTCCCACACTGTATAAATTGTACGTGATTGAGATACCAACTTTCCCATACTGTAAAAATTGTACGTGATAGAGGTACCAACTTTGCCACACTGTATAAATTGTACGTGATAGAGCTACCAACTTTCAAACACTGTATAAATTGCACGTGATAGAGCTACCAACTTTCCCACACTGTTTAAATTGTACGTGATTGAGCTACCAAATTTCCAACACTGTATAAATTGTACGTGTTAGAGCATCCAACTTTCCCACACTGTATAAATTGTACGTGATTGAGATACCAACTTTCCCATACTGTAAAAATTGTACGTGATAGAGCTACCAACTTTGCCACACTGTATAAATTGTACATGATAGAGCTACCAACTTTCCCACAGTGGATAAATTTTACGTGATGGAGCTACCAACTTTCCAACACTGTTTAAATTTTACATGATAGAGCTACCAACTTTCACACACTGTATCAATTGTACGTAATAGAACTACCAACTTTCCCACACTCTATAAATTGTACGTCATCGAACTACGAACTTTCCCACACTCTATAAATTGTACGTGATAGAGCTACCAACTTTCCCACACTGTATAAATTGTACGTGATAGAGCTACTAACTTTCCCACACTGTATAAATTGTACGTGATACAACTACCAACTTTACCACACTCTATAAATTATACGTGATTGAACTACGAACTTTCCCACACTGTATAAATTGTACACGATACAGCTACCTACTTTCTCACACTGTATAAATTGTACGTGATAGAGCTACAAATTTTCCCACTCTGTTTAAATTGTACGTGATAGAACTACCAACTTTCCAACACTGTATAAATTGCACGTGATAGAGCTACCAACTTTCCCACACTGTTTAAATTGTACGTGATAGAGCTACCAACTTTCCCACACTGTATCAATTTTACGTAATAGAGCTACCAACTTTCCCACACTCTATAAATTGTACGTGATCGAACTACGAACTTTCACACACTGTATAAATTGTACACGATAGAGCTACCTACTTTCCCACACTGTATAAATTGTACATGATAGAGCTACTAACTTTCACACACTATATTAATTGTACGTGATAGAGCCACCAACTTTACCACACTGTATAAATTGTACGTGATAGAGCTTCCAACTTTCCCACACTGTATCGATTGTACGTGATAGAGCTAACAACATTCCCACACTGTTTAAATTGTACGTGATAGAGCTACCAACTTTCCCACAATGTATTAATTGTACTTGATAGAGCTACCAACATTCCCACACTGTTTAAATTGTACGTGATAGATCTACCAACTTTCCCACACTGTATAAATTGTACGTGATAGATCTACCAACTTTCCCACACTGTATAAATTGTACGTGATAGAGCTACCAACTTTCAAACACTTTATCAATTGTACGTAATAGAGCTACCAACTTTCCCACACTGTATAAATTTTACGTGTTAGAGCTAACAATTTTCCCACTCTGTTTAAATTGTACTTGATAGAGCTACCAAATTTCCAACACTGTATCAATTGTACGTGATAGAGCTACCAACTTTCCCACACTGTTTAAATTGTACGTGATTGAGCTACCAAATTTCCAACACTGTATAAATTGTACGTGTTAGAGCATCCAACTTTCCCACACTGTATAAATTGTACGTGATTGAGATACCAACTTTCCCATACTGTATGAATTGTACGTGATAGAGCTACTAACTTTCCAACACTGTATAAATTGTACGTGATAGAGCTACCAACTTTCCCACACTGTATAAATTTTACGTGATAGAGCTACCTACTTTCCCACAGTGGATAAACTTTACGTGATGGAGCTACCAACTTTCCCACACTGTTTAAATTGTACATGATAGAGCCACCAACTTTCCTACACTTTTAAAATTGTACGTGATAGAGCTACCAACTTCCCACATTGTATGGATTGTACGTGATAGAGCTACCAACTTTCCCACACTGTTTAAATTGTACGTGATAGAGCCACCAACTTTCCTACACTTTTTAAATCGTACGTGATAGAGCTAACAACTTTCCCACAATGTATAAATTGTACGTGATAGAGCTACCAACTTTCCCACACTGTATCAGTTGTTCGTAATAGAGCTACCAACTTTCCCACACTCTATAAATTGTACGTGATCGAACTACGAACTTTCCCACACTGTATAAATTGTACACGATAGAGCTACCTACTTTCCCACACTGTATAAATTGTACGTGATAGAGCTACCAATTTTCCCACTCTGTTTAAATTGAACGTGATAGAGCTACCAACTTTCCAACACTGTATAAATTGCACGTGATAGAGCTACCAACTTTCCCACACTGTTTAAATTGTACGTGATTGAGCTACCAAATTTCCAACACTGTATAAATTGTACGTGTTAGAGCATCCAACTTTCCCACACTGTATAAATTGTACGTGATTGAGATACCAACTTTCCCATACTGTAAAAATTGTACGTGATAGAGGTACCAACTTTGCCACACTGTATAAATTGTACGTGATAGAGCTACCAACTTTCCCACAGTGGATAAATTTTACGTGATGGAGCTACCAACTTTCCCACACTGTTTCAATTTTACATGATAGAGCTACCAACTTTCCCACACTGTATCAATTGTACGTAATAGAACTACCAACTTTCCCACACTCTATAAATTGTACGTCATCGAACTACAAACTTTCCCACACTCTATAAATTGTACGTGATAGAGCTACCAACTTTCCCACACTGTATAAATTGTATGAGATAGAGCTACCAACTTTCCCACACTTTATATATTGTATGTGATAGGTCCACCAACGTTCCCACACTGTCTAAATTGTACGTGATAGAGCTACCGACTTTCACACACCGTATAAATTGTACGTCATAGATCTAGCAACTTTCCCACACTGTATATATTGTATGTGATAGAGGTACCAACTTTCCCACAATGTATAAATTATACGTGATAGAGCTACCAACTTTCCCACACTGTTTAAATTGTACGTGATTGAGATACCAAATTTCCAACACTGTATAAATTGTACGTGTTAGAGCTTCCAACTTTCCCACACTGTATAAATTTTACGTGATTGAGATACCAACTTTCCCATACTGTAAAAATTGTACGTGATAGAGGTACCAACTTTGCCACACTGTATAAATTATACGTGATAGAGCTACCAACTTTCCCACAGTGGATAAATTTTACGTGATGGAGCTACCAACTTTCACACACTGTTTAAATTGTACATGATAGAGCCACCAACTTTCCTACGCTTTTAAAATTGTACGTGATAGAGCTAACAACTTTCCCACATTGTATGGATTGTACGTGATTGAGCTACCAACTTTCCCACACTGTTTAAATTGTACGTGATAGATCTACCAACTTTCCCACACTGTATAATTTGTACGTGATAGATCTACCAACTTTCCCACACTGTATAAATTGTACGTGATAGAGCTACCAACTTTCACACACTTTATCAATTGTACGTAATAGAGCTACCAACTTTCCCACACTGTATAAATTTTACGTGTTAGAGCTACCAATTTTCCCACTCTGTTTATGTTGTACTTGATAGAGCTACCAAATTTCCAAAACTGCATCAATTGTACGTGATAGAGCTACCAACTTTCCCACACTGTTTAAATTGTACGTGATTGAGCTACCAAATTTCCAACACTGTATAAATTGTACGTGTTAGAGCATCCAACTTTCCCACACTGTATAAATTGTAAGTGATTGAGATACCAACTTTCCCATACTGTATGAATTCTACGTGATAGAGGTAACAACTTTGCCACACTGTATAAATTGTACGTGATAGAGCTACCAACTTTCCCACAGTGGATAAATGTTACGTGATGGAGCTACCAACTTTCCCACACTGTTTAAATTTTACATGATAGAGCTACCAACTTTCCCACACTGTATCAATTGTACGTAATAGAGCTACCAACTTTCCCACACTCTATAAATTGTACGTCATCGAACTACGAACATTCCCACACTCTATAAATTGTACGTGATAGAGCTACCAACTTTCCCACACTCTATAAATTGTACTTGATTGAGCTACTAACTTTCCCACACTGTATAAATTGTACGTAATAGAGCTACCAACTTTCCCACACTCTATAAATTGTTCGTGATCGAACTACGAACTTTCCCGCACTCTATAAATTGTACGTGATAGAGCTACCATCTTTCCCACACTGTATAAATTGTACGTGATAGAGCTACTAACTTTCCCACACTGTATAAATTGTACGTGATAGAGCTACCAACTTTCCCACACTGTATAAATATTACGTGATAGAGCTACCTACTTTCCCACAGTGGATAAATTTTACGTGATGGAGCTACCAACTATCCCACACTGTTTAAATTGTACATGATAGAGCCACCAACTTTCCTACACTTTTAAAATTGTACGTGATAGAGCTACCAACTTTCCCACATTGTATGGATTGTACGTGATAGAGCTACCAACTTTCCCACACTGTTTAAATTGTACGTGATAGAGCCACCAATTTCCTACACTTTTTAAATCGTACGTGATAGAGCAAACAACTTTCCCACAATGTATAAATTGTACGTGATAGAGCTACCAACTTTCCCACACTGTATCAGTTGTTCGTAATAGAGCTACCAACTTTCCCACACTCTATAAATTGTACGTGATCGAACTACGAACTTTCCTACACTGTATAAATTGTACACGATAGAGCTACCTACTTTCCCACACTGTATAAATTGTACGTGATAGAGCTACCTATTTTCCCACTCTGTTTAAATTGTACGTGATAGAGCTACCAACTTTCAAACACTGTATAAATTGCACGTGATAGAGCTACCAACTTTCCCACACTGTTTAAATTGTACGTGATTGAGCTACCAAATTTCCAACACTCTATAAATTGTACGTGTTAGAGCATCCAACTTTCCCACACTGTATAAATTGTACGTGATTGAGATACCAACTTTCCCATACTGTAAAAATTGTACGTGATAGAGGTACCAACTTTGCCACACTGTATAAATTGTACGTGATAGAGCTACCAACTTTCCCACAGTGGATAAATTTTACGTGATGGAGCTACCAACTTTCCCACACTGTTTAAATTTTACATGATAGAGCTACCAACTTTCCCACACTGTATCAATTGTACGTAATAGAACTACCAACTTTCCCACACTCTATAAATTGTACGTCATCGAACTACGAACTTTCCCACACTCTATAAATTGTACGTGATAGAGCTACCAACTTTCCCACACTGTATAAATTGTACGTGATAGAGCTACTAACTTTCACACACTGTATAAATTGTACGTGATACAACTACCAACTTTACCACACTCTATAAATTATACGTGATTGAACTACGAACTTTCCCACACTGTATAAATTGTACACGATACAGCTACCTACTTTCTCACACTGTAAAAATTGTACGTGATAGAGCTACCAATTTTCCCACTCTGTTTAAATTGTACGTGATAGAACTACCAACTTTCCAACACTGTATAAATTGCACGTTATAGAGCTACCAACATACCCACACTGTTTAAATTGTACGTGATAGAGCTACCAACTTTCCCACACTGTATCAATTTTACGTAATAGAGCTACCAACTTTCCCACACTCTATAAATTGTACGTGATCGAACTACGAACTTTCACACACTGTATAAATTGTACACGATAGAGCTACCTACTTTCCCACACTGTATAAATTGTACATGATAGAGCTACTAACTTTCACACACTATATTAATTGTACGTGATAGAGCCACCAACTTTACCACACTGTATAAATTGTACGTGATAGAGCTTCCAACTTTCCCACACTGTATCGATTGTACGTGATAGAGCTAACAACATTCCCACACTGTTTAAATTGTACGTGATAGAGCTACCAACTTTCCCACACTGTGTAAATTGTACTTGATAGAGCTGCCAACTTTCCCACAATGTATTAATTGTACTTGATAGAGCTACCAACTTTCAAACACTGTATAAATTGCACGTGATAGAGCTACCAACTTTCCCACACTGTTTAAATTGTACGTGATTGAGCTACCAAATTTCCAACACTGTATAAATTGTACGTGTTAGAGCATCCAACTTTCCCACACTGTATAAATTGTACGTGATTGAGATACCAACTTTCCCATACTGTAAAAATTGTACGTGATAGAGGTACCAACTTTGCCACACTGTATAAATTGTACGTGATAGAGCTACCAACTTTCAAACACTGTATAAATTGCACGTGATAGAGCTACCAACTTTCCCACACTGTTTAAATTGTACGTGATTGAGCTACCAAATTTCCAACACTGTATAAATTGTACGTGTTAGAGCATCCAACTTTCCCACACTGTATAAATTGTACGTGATTGAGATACCAACTTTCCCATACTGTAAAAATTGTACGTGATAGAGCTACCAACTTTGCCACACTGTATAAATTGTACGTGATAGAGCTACCAACTTTCCCACAGTGGATAAATTTTACGTGATGGAGCTACCAACTTTCCAACACTGTTTAAATTTTACATGATAGAGCTACCAACTTTCACACACTGTATCAATTGTACGTAATAGAACTACCAACTTTCCCACACTCTATAAATTGTACGTCATCGAACTACGAACTTTCCCACACTCTATAAATTGTACGTGATAGAGCTACCAACTTTCCCACACGGTATAAATTGTACGTGATAGAGCTACTAACTTTCCCACACTGTATAAATTGTACGTGATACAACTACCAACTTTACCACACTCTATAAATTATACGTGATTGAACTACGAACTTTCCCACACTGTATAAATTGTACACGATACAGCTACCTACTTTCTCACACTGTATAAATTGTACGTGATAGAGCTACAAATTTTCCCACTCTGTTTAAATTGTACGTGATAGAACTACCAACTTTCCAACACTGTATAAATTGCACGTGATAGAGCTACCAACTTTCCCACACTGTTTAAATTGTACGTGATAGAGCTACCAACTTTCCCACACTGTATCAATTTTACGTAATAGAGCTACCAACTTTCCCACACTCTATAAATTGTACGTGATCGAACTACGAACTTTCACACACTGTATAAATTGTACACGATAGAGCTACCTACTTTCCCACACTGTATAAATTGTACATGATAGAGCTACTAACTTTCACACACTATATTAATTGTACGTGATAGAGCCACCAACTTTACCACACTGTATAAATTGTACGTGATAGAGCTTCCAACTTTCCCACACTGTATCGATTGTACGTGATAGAGCTAACAACATTCCCACACTGTTTAAATTGTACGTGATAGAGCTACCAACTTTCCCACACTGTATAAATTGTACTTGATAGAGCTGCCAACTTTCCCACAATGTATTAATTGTACTTGATAGAGCTACCAACTTTCCCACACTGTTTAAATTGTACGTGATAGATCTACCAACTTTCCCACACTGTATAAATTGTACGTGATAGATCTACCAACTTTCCCACACTGTATAAATTGTACGTGATAGAGCTACCAACTTTCAAACACTTTATCAATTGTACGTAATAGAGCTACCAACTTTCCCACACTGTATAAATTTTACGTGTTAGAGCTAACAATTTTCCCACTCTGTTTAAATTGTACTTGATAGAGCTACCAAATTTCCAACACTGTATCAATTGTACGTGATAGAGCTACCAACTTTCCCACACTGTTTAAATTGTACGTGATTGAGCTACCAAATTTCCAACACTGTATAAATTGTACGTGTTAGAGCATCCAACTTTCCCACACTGTATAAATTGTACGTGATTGAGATACCAACTTTCCCATACTGTATGAATTGTACGTGATAGAGCTACTAACTTTCCAACACTGTATAAATTGTACGTGATAGAGCTACCAACTTTCCCACACTGTATAAATTTTACGTGATAGAGCTACCAACTTTCCCACACTGTTTAAATTGTACATGATAGAGCCACCAACTTTCCTACACTTTTAAAATTGTACGTGATAGAGCTACCAACTTCCCACATTGTATGGATTGTACGTGATAGAGCTACCAACTTTCCCACACTGTTTAAATTGTACGTGATAGAGCCACCAACTTTCCTACACTTTTTAAATCGTACGTGATAGAGCTAACAACTTTCCCACAATGTATAAATTGTACGTGATAGAGCTACCAACTTTCCCACACTGTATCAGTTGTTCGTAATAGAGCTACCAACTTTCCCACACTCTATAAATTGTACGTGATCGAACTACGAACTTTCCCACACTGTATAAATTGTACACGATAGAGCTACCTACTTTCCCACACTGTATAAATTGTACGTGATAGAGCTACCAATTTTCCCACTCTGTTTAAATTGTACGTGATAGAGCTACCAACTTTCCAACACTGTATAAATTGCACGTGATAGAGCTACCAACTTTCCCACACTGTTTAAATTGTACGTGATTGAGCTACCAAATTTCCAACACTGTATAAATTGTACGTGTTAGAGCATCCAACTTTCCCACACTGTATAAATTGTACGTGATTGAGATACAAACTTTCCCATACTGTAAAAATTGTACGTGATAGAGGTACCAACTTTGCCACACTGTATAAATTGTACGTGATAGAGCTACCAACTTTCCCACAGTGGATAAATTTTACGTGATGGAGCTACCAACTTTCCCACACTGTTTCAATTTTACATGATAGAGCTACCAACTTTCCCACACTGTATCAATTGTACGTAATAGAACTACCAACTTTCCCACACTCTATAAATTGTACGTCATCGAACTACAAACTTTCCCACACTCTATAAATTGTACGTGATAGAGCTACCAACTTTCCCACACTGTATCAATTTTACGTAATAGAGCTACCAACTTTCCCACACTCTATAAATTGTACGTGATCGAACTACGAACTTTCACACACTGTATAAATTGTACACGATAGAGCTACCTACTTTCCCACACTGTATAAATTGTACATGATAGAGCTACTAACTTTCACACACTATATTAATTGTACGTGATAGAGCCACCAACTTTACCACACTGTATAAATTGTACGTGATAGAGCTTCCAACTTTCCCACACTGTATCGATTGTACGTGATAGAGCTAACAACATTCCCACACTGTTTAAATTGTACGTGATAGAGCTACCAACTTTCCCACACTGTATAAATTGTACTTGATAGAGCTGCCAACTTTCCCACAATGTATTAATTGTACTTGATAGAGCTACCAACTTTCCCACACTGTTTAAATTGTACGTGATAGATCTACCAACTTTCCCACACTGTATAAATTGTACGTGATAGATCTACCAACTTTCCCACACTGTATAAATTGTACGTGATAGAGCTACCAACTTTCAAACACTTTATCAATTGTACGTAATAGAGCTACCAACTTTCCCACACTGTATAAATTTTACGTGTTAGAGCTAACAATTTTCCCACTCTGTTTAAATTGTACTTGATAGAGCTACCAAATTTCCAACACTGTATCAATTGTACGTGATAGAGCTACCAACTTTCCCACACTGTTTAAATTGTACGTGATTGAGCTACCAAATTTCCAACTCTTTATAAATTGTACGTGTTAGAGCATCCAACTTTCCCACACTGTATAAATTGTACGTGATTGAGATACCAACTTTCCCATACTGTATGAATTGTACGTGATAGAGCTACTAACTTTCCAACACTGTATAAATTGTACGTGATAGAGCTACCAACTTTCCCACACTGTATAAATTTTACGTGATAGAGCTACCAACTTTCCCACACTGTTTAAATTGTACATGATAGAGCCACCAACTTTCCTACACTTTTAAAATTGTACGTGATAGAGCTACCAACTTCCCACATTGTATGGATTGTACGTGATAGAGCTACCAACTTTCCCACACTGTTTAAATTGTACGTGATAGAGCCACCAACTTTCCTACACTTTTTAAATCGTACGTGATAGAGCTAACAACTTTCCCACAATGTATAAATTGTACGTGATAGAGCTACCAACTTTCCCACACTGTATCAGTTGTTCGTAATAGAGCTACCAACTTTCCCACACTCTATAAATTGTACGTGATCGAACTACGAACTTTCCCACACTGTATAAATTGTACACGATAGAGCTACCTACTTTCCCACACTGTATAAATTGTACGTGATAGAGCTACCAATTTTCCCACTCTGTTTAAATTGTACGTGATAGAGCTACCAACTTTCCAACACTGTATAAATTGCACGTGATAGAGCTACCAACTTTCCCACACTGTTTAAATTGTACGTGATTGAGCTACCAAATTTCCAACACTGTATAAATTGTACGTGTTAGAGCATCCAACTTTCCCACACTGTATAAATTGTACGTGATTGAGATACCAACTTTCCCATACTGTAAAAATTGTACGTGATAGAGGTACCAACTTTGCCACACTGTATAAATTGTACGTGATAGAGCTACCAACTTTCCCACAGTGGATAAATTTTACGTGATGGAGCTACCAACTTTCCCACACTGTTTCAATTTTACATGATAGAGCTACCAACTTTCCCACACTGTATCAATTGTACGTCATCGAACTACAAACTTTCCCACACTCTATAAATTGTACGTGATAGAGCTACCAACTTTCCCACACTGTATAAATTGTATGAGATAGAGCTACCAACTTTCCCACACTTTATATATTGTATGTGATAGGTCCACCAACGTTCCCACACTGTCTAAATTGTACGTGATAGAGCTACTGACTTTCACACACCGTATAAATTGTACGTCATAGATCTAGCAACTTTCCCACACTGTATATATTGTATGTGATAGAGGTACCAACTTTCCCACAATGTATAAATTATACGTGATAGAGCTACCAACTTTCCCACACTGTTTAAATTGTACGTGATACAACTACGAACTTTACCACACTCTATAAATTGTAGGTGATAGAGCAACCAACTTTCCCACACTGTATAAATTTTACGTGATGGAGCTACTAACTTTCCAACACTGTATAAATTATACGTGATACAACTACGAACTTTACCACACTGTATAAATTGTACGTGATAGAGCTACCAACTTTCCCACACTGTATAAATTTTACGTGATGGAGCTACCAACCTCCCACACTGTATAAATTGTACGTGATACAACTACGAACTTTACCACACTGTATAAATTGTACGTGATAGAGCTACCAACTTTCCCACACTTTATAAATTTTACGTGATAGAGCTACCAACTTTCCCACACTGTATAAATTGTACGTGATACAACTACGATCTTTACCACACTGTATAAATTGTACGTGATAGAGCTACCAACTTTCCCACACTGTATAAATTTTACGTGATAGAGCTACCAACTTTCCCACACTGTATAAATTGTACGTGATACAACTAAGAACTTTACCACACTGTATAATTTGTACGTGATAGAGCTACCAACTTTCCCACACTGTATAAATTTTACGTGATGGAGCTACCAACTTTCCCACACTGTTTAAATTGTACATGATAGAGCCACCAACTTTCCCACACTGTATAAATTGTACGTGATACAGCTACCAACTTTCCCACATTGTATGGATTGTACGTGAAAGAGCTACCAACTTTCCCACACTTTTTAAATTTTATGTGATATAGCTACCAACTTTCCCACAATGTATAAATTGTACGTGATAGAGCTAACAACTTTCCAACACTGTTTCAATTGTTCGTAATAGAGCTACCAACTTTCCCACACTCTATAAATTGTACGTAATCGAACTACGACCTTTCCCACACTGTATAAATCGTACACGATAGAGCTACCTACTTTCCCACACTGTATAAATTGTACGTGATAGAGCTACCAATGTTCCCACTCTGTTTAAATTGTACGTGATAGAGCTACCAACTTTCCAACACTGTATAAATTGCACGTGATAGAGCTACCAACATTCCCACACTGTTTAAATTGTACGTGATAGAGCTACCAACTTTCTAACACTGTATAAATTGTACCTGGTAGAGCTACCAACTTTACCACACTGTATAAATTGTACGTGATAGAGCTACTAACTTTCACACACTGTATAAATTGTACGTGATACAACTACCAACTTTACCACACTCTATAAATTATACGTGATTGAACTACGAACTTTCCCACACTGTATAAATTGTACACGATACAGCTACCTACTTTCTCACACTGTAAAAATTGTACGTGATAGAGCTACCAATTTTCCCACTCTGTTTAAATTGTACGTGATAGAACTACCAACTTTCCAACACTGTATAAATTGCACGTTATAGAGCTACCAACATACCCACACTGTTTAAATTGTACGTGATAGAGCTACCAACTTTCCCACACTGTATCAATTTTACGTAATAGAGCTACCAACTTTCCCACACTCTATAAATTGTACGTGATCGAACTACGAACTTTCACACACTGTATAAATTGTACACGATAGAGCTACCTACTTTCCCACACTGTATAAATTGTACATGATAGAGCTACTAACTTTCACACACTATATTAATTGTACGTGATAGAGCCACCAACTTTACCACACTGTATAAATTGTACGTGATAGAGCTTCCAACTTTCCCACACTGTATCGATTGTACGTGATAGAGCTAACAACATTCCCACACTGTTTAAATTGTACGTGATAGAGCTACCAACTTTCCCACACTGTGTAAATTGTACTTGATAGAGCTGCCAACTTTCCCACAATGTATTAATTGTACTTGATAGAGCTACCAACTTTCAAACACTGTATAAATTGCACGTGATAGAGCTACCAACTTTCCCACACTGTTTAAATTGTACGTGATTGAGCTACCAAATTTCCAACACTGTATAAATTGTACGTGTTAGAGCATCCAACTTTCCCACACTGTATAAATTGTACGTGATTGAGATACCAACTTTCCCATACTGTAAAAATTGTACGTGATAGAGGTACCAACTTTGCCACACTGTATAAATTGTACGTGATAGAGCTACCAACTTTCAAACACTGTATAAATTGCACGTGATAGAGCTACCAACTTTCCCACACTGTTTAAATTGTACGTGATTGAGCTACCAAATTTCCAACACTGTATAAATTGTACGTGTTAGAGCATCCAACTTTCCCACACTGTATAAATTGTACGTGATTGAGATACCAACTTTCCCATACTGTAAAAATTGTACGTGATAGAGCTACCAACTTTGCCACACTGTATAAATTGTACGTGATAGAGCTACCAACTTTCCCACAGTGGATAAATTTTACGTGATGGAGCTACCAACTTTCCAACACTGTTTAAATTTTACATGATAGAGCTACCAACTTTCACACACTGTATCAATTGTACGTAATAGAACTACCAACTTTCCCACACTCTATAAATTGTACGTCATCGAACTACGAACTTTCCCACACTCTATAAATTGTACGTGATAGAGCTACCAACTTTCCCACACTGTATAAATTGTACGTGATAGAGCTACTAACTTTCCCACACTGTATAAATTGTACGTGATACAACTACCAACTTTACCACACTCTATAAATTATACGTGATTGAACTACGAACTTTCCCACACTGTATAAATTGTACACGATACAGCTACCTACTTTCTCACACTGTATAAATTGTACGTGATAGAGCTACAAATTTTCCCACTCTGTTTAAATTGTACGTGATAGAACTACCAACTTTCCAACACTGTATAAATTGCACGTGATAGAGCTACCAACTTTCCCACACTGTTTAAATTGTACGTGATAGAGCTACCAACTTTCCCACACTGTATCAATTTTACGTAATAGAGCTACCAACTTTCCCACACTCTATAAATTGTACGTGATCGAACTACGAACTTTCACACACTGTATAAATTGTACACGATAGAGCTACCTACTTTCCCACACTGTATAAATTGTACATGATAGAGCTACTAACTTTCACACACTATATTAATTGTACGTGATAGAGCCACCAACTTTACCACACTGTATAAATTGTACGTGATAGAGCTTCCAACTTTCCCACACTGTATCGATTGTACGTGATAGAGCTAACAACATTCCCACACTGTTTAAATTGTACGTGATAGAGCTACCAACTTTCCCACACTGTATAAATTGTACTTGATAGAGCTGCCAACTTTCCCACAATGTATTAATTGTACTTGATAGAGCTACCAACTTTCCCACACTGTTTAAATTGTACGTGATAGATCTACCAACTTTCCCACACTGTATAAATTGTACGTGATAGATCTACCAACTTTCCCACACTGTATAAATTGTACGTGATAGAGCTACCAACTTTCAAACACTTTATCAATTGTACGTAATAGAGCTACCAACTTTCCCACACTGTATAAATTTTACGTGTTAGAGCTAACAATTTTCCCACTCTGTTTAAATTGTACTTGATAGAGCTACCAAATTTCCAACACTGTATCAATTGTACGTGATAGAGCTACCAACTTTCCCACACTGTTTAAATTGTACGTGATTGAGCTACCAAATTTCCAACACTGTATAAATTGTACGTGTTAGAGCATCCAACTTTCCCACACTGTATAAATTGTACGTGATTGAGATACCAACTTTCCCATACTGTATGAATTGTACGTGATAGAGCTACTAACTTTCCAACACTGTATAAATTGTACGTGATAGAGCTACCAACTTTCCCACACTGTATAAATTTTACGTGATAGAGCTACCAACTTTCCCACACTGTTTAAATTGTACATGATAGAGCCACCAACTTTCCTACACTTTTAAAATTGTACGTGATAGAGCTACCAACTTCCCACATTGTATGGATTGTACGTGATAGAGCTACCAACTTTCCCACACTGTTTAAATTGTACGTGATAGAGCCACCAACTTTCCTACACTTTTTAAATCGTACGTGATAGAGCTAACAACTTTCCCACAATGTATAAATTGTACGTGATAGAGCTACCAACTTTCCCACACTGTATCAGTTGTTCGTAATAGAGCTACCAACTTTCCCACACTCTATAAATTGTACGTGATCGAACTACGAACTTTCCCACACTGTATAAATTGTACACGATAGAGCTACCTACTTTCCCACACTGTATAAATTGTACGTGATAGAGCTACCAATTTTCCCACTCTGTTTAAATTGTACGTGATAGAGCTACCAACTTTCCAACACTGTATAAATTGCACGTGATAGAGCTACCAACTTTCCCACACTGTTTAAATTGTACGTGATTGAGCTACCAAATTTCCAACACTGTATAAATTGTACGTGTTAGAGCATCCAACTTTCCCACACTGTATAAATTGTACGTGATTGAGATACCAACTTTCCCATACTGTAAAAATTGTACGTGATAGAGGTACCAACTTTGCCACACTGTATAAATTGTACGTGATAGAGCTACCAACTTTCCCACAGTGGATAAATTTTACGTGATGGAGCTACCAACTTTCCCACACTGTTTCAATTTTACATGATAGAGCTACCAACTTTCCCACACTGTATCAATTGTACGTAATAGAACTACCAACTTTCCCACACTCTATAAATTGTACGTCATCGAACTACAAACTTTCCCACACTCTATAAATTGTACGTGATAGAGCTACCAACTTTCCCACACTGTATAAATTGTATGAGATAGAGCTACCAACTTTCCCACACTTTATATATTGTATGTGATAGGTCCACCAACGTTCCCACACTGTCTAAATTGTACGTGATAGAGCTACTGACTTTCACACACCGTATAAATTGTACGTCATAGATCTAGCAACTTTCCCACACTGTATATATTGTATGTGATAGAGGTACCAACTTTCCCACAATGTATAAATTATACGTGATAGAGCTACCAACTTTCCCACACTGTTTAAATTGTACGTGATACAACTACGAACTTTACCACACTCTATAAATTGTAGGTGATAGAGCAACCAACTTTCCCACACTGTATAAATTTTACGTGATGGAGCTACTAACTTTCCAACACTGTATAAATTATACGTGATACAACTACGAACTTTACCACACTGTATAAATTGTACGTGATAGAGCTACCAACTTTCCCACACTGTATAAATTTTACGTGATGGAGCTACCAACCTCCCACACTGTATAAATTGTACGTGATACAACTACGAACTTTACCACACTGTATAAATTGTACGTGATAGAGCTACCAACTTTCCCACACTTTATAAATTTTACGTGATAGAGCTACCAACTTTCCCACACTGTATAAATTGTACGTGATACAACTACGATCTTTACCACACTGTATAAATTGTACGTGATAGAGCTACCAACTTTCCCACACTGTATAAATTTTACGTGATAGAGCTACCAACTTTCCCACACTGTATAAATTGTACGTGATACAACTAAGAACTTTACCACACTGTATAATTTGTACGTGATAGAGCTACCAACTTTCCCACACTGTATAAATTTTACGTGATGGAGCTACCAACTTTCCCACACTGTTTAAATTGTACATGATAGAGCCACCAACTTTCCCACACTGTATAAATTGTACGTGATACAGCTACCAACTTTCCCACATTGTATGGATTGTACGTGAAAGAGCTACCAACTTTCCCACACTTTTTAAATTTTATGTGATATAGCTACCAACTTTCCCACAATGTATAAATTGTACGTGATAGAGCTAACAACTTTCCAACACTGTTTCAATTGTTCGTAATAGAGCTACCAACTTTCCCACACTCTATAAATTGTACGTAATCGAACTACGACCTTTCCCACACTGTATAAATCGTACACGATAGAGCTACCTACTTTCCCACACTGTATAAATTGTACGTGATAGAGCTACCAATGTTCCCACTCTGTTTAAATTGTACGTGATAGAGCTACCAACTTTCCAACACTGTATAAATTGCACGTGATAGAGCTACCAACATTCCCACACTGTTTAAATTGTACGTGATAGAGCTACCAACTTTCTAACACTGTATAAATTGTACCTGGTAGAGCTACCAACTTTACCACACTGTATAAATTGTACGTGATTGAGATACCAATTTTCCCATACTATATAAATTGTACGTGATAGAGGTACCAACTTTCCCACACTGTATAAATTGTACGTGATAGAGCTACCAATTTTCCCACAGTGGATACATTTTACGTGATGGAGTTACCAACGTTCCCACGCTGTTTAAATTTTACATGATGGAACTACCAACTTTCCCACACTGCATAAATTGTACGTGGTAGAGCTACAAACTTTCCCATACTGTAGAAATTGTACATGATTGAGCTACCTACTTTTCAATACTTTAGAAATTCTACGTGATTGAGCTACCAACTGTCGCATACTGTATAAATTGTACTTGATAGAGCTACCAACTTTCCCACAATGTATCAATTGTACGTAATAGAGCTACCAACTTTCCCACACTCTATAAATTGTACGTCATCGAACTACGAACTTTCCCACACTCTATAAATTGTACGTGATAGAGCTACCAACTTTCCCACACTGTATAAATTGTACGTGATAGAGCTACTAACTTTCACACACTGTATAAATTGTACGTGATACAACTACCAACTTTACCACACTCTATAAATTATACGTGATTGAACTACGAACTTTCCCACACTGTATAAATTGTACACGATACAGCTACCTACTTTCTCACACTGTATAAATTGTACGTGATAGAGCTACCAATTTTCCCACTCTGTTTAAATTGTACGTGATAGAACTACCAACTTTCCAACACTGTATAAATTGCACGTTATAGAGCTACCAACATTCCCACACTGTTTTAATTGTACGTGATAGAGCTACCAACTTTCCCACACTGTATCAATTTTACGTAATAGAGCTACCAACTTTCCCACACTCTATAAATTGTACGTGATCGAACTACGAACTTTCACACACTGTATAAATTGTACACGATAGAGCTACCTACTTTCCCACACTGTATAAATTGTACATGATAGAGCTACTAACTTTCACACACTATATTAATTGTACGTGATAGAGCCACCAACTTTCCCACACTCTATAAATTGTACGTGATCGAACTACGAACTTTCACACACTGTATAAATTGTACACGATAGAGCTACCAACTTTCCAACACTGTATAAATTGCACGTTATAGAGCTACCAACATTCCCACACTGTTTAAATTGTACGTGATAGAGCTACCAACTTTCCCACACTGTATCAATTTTACGTAATAGAGCTACCAACTTTCCCACACTCTATAAATTGTACGTGATCGAACTACGAACTTTCACACACTGTATAAATTGTACACGATAGAGCTACCTACTTTCCCACACTGTATAAATTGTACATGATAGAGCTACTAACTTTCACACACTATATTAATTGTACGTGATAGAGCCACCAACTTTACCACACTGTATAAATTGTACGTGATAGAGCTTCCAACTTTCCCACACTGTATCGATTGTACGTGATAGAGCTAACAACATTCCCACACTGTTTAAATTGTACGTGATAGAGCTACCAACTTTCCCACACTGTGTAAATTGTACTTGATAGAGCTGCCAACTTTCCCACAATGTATTAATTGTACTTGATAGAGCTACCAACTTTCAAACACTGTATAAATTGCACGTGATAGAGCTACCAACTTTCCCACACTGTTTAAATTGTACGTGATTGAGCTACCAAATTTCCAACACTGTATAAATTGTACGTGTTAGAGCATCCAACTTTCCCACACTGTATAAATTGTACGTGATTGAGATACCAACTTCCCCATACTGTAAAAATTGTACGTGATAGAGGTACCAACTTTGCCACACTGTATAAATTGTACGTCATAGAGCTACCAACTTTCAAACACTGTATAAATTGCACGTGATAGAGCTACCAACTTTCCCACACTGTTTAAATTGTACGTGATTGAGCTACCAAATTTCCAACACTGTATAAATTGTACGTGTTAGAGCATCCAACTTTCCCACACTGTATAAATTGTACGTGATTGGGATACCAACTTTCCCATACTGTAAAAATTGTACGTGATAGAGCTACCAACTTTGCCGCACTGTATAAATTGTACGTGATAGAGCTACCAACTTTCCCACAGTGGATAAATTTTACGTGATGGAGCTACCAACTTTCCAACACTGTTTAAATTTTACATGATAGAGCTACCAACTTTCACACACTGTATCAATTGTACGTAATAGAACTACCAACTTTCCCACACTCTATAAATTGTACGTCATCGAACTACGAACTTTCCCACACTCTATAAATTGTACGTGATAGAGCTACCAACTTTCCCACACTGTATAAATTGTACGTGATAGAGCTACTAACTTTCCCACACTGTATAAATTGTACGTGATACAACTACCAACTTTACCACACTCTATAAATTATACGTGATTGAACTACGAACTTTCCCACACTGTATAAATTGTACACGATACAGCTACCTACTTTCTCACACTGTATAAATTGTACGTGATAGAGCTACAAATTTTCCCACTCTGTTTAAATTGTACGTGATAGAACTACCAACTTTCCAACACTGTATAAATTGCACGTGATAGAGCTACCAACTTTCCCACACTGTTTAAATTGTACGTGATAGAGCTACCAACTTTCCCACACTGTATCAATTTTACGTAATAGATCTACCAACTTTCCCACACTCTATAAATTGTACGTGATCGAACTACGAACTTTCACACACTGTATAAATTGTACACGATAGAGCTACCTACTTTCCCACACTGTATAAATTGTACATGATAGAGCTACTAACTTTCACACACTATATTAATTGTACGTGATAGAGCCACCAACTTTACCACACTGTATAAATTGTACGTGATAGAGCTTCCAACTTTCCCACACTGTATCGATTGTACGTGATAGAGCTAACAACATTCCCGCACTGTTTAAATTGTACGTGATAGAGCTACCAACTTTCCCACACTGTATAAATTGTACTTGATAGAGCTGCCAACTTTCCCACAATGTATTAATTGTACTTGATAGAGCTACCAACTTTCCCACACTGTTTAAATTGTACGTGATAGATCTACCAACTTTCCCACACTGTATAAATTGTACGTGATAGATCTACCAACTTTCCCACACTGTATAAATTGTACGTGATAGAGCTACCAACTTTCAAACACTTTATCAATTGTACGTAATAGAGCTACCAACTTTCCCACACTGTATAAATTTTACGTGTTAGAGCTAACAATTTTCCCACTCTGTTTAAATTGTACTTGATAGAGCTACCAAATTTCCAACACTGTATCAATTGTACGTGATAGAGCTACCAACATTCCCACACTGTTTAAATTGTACGTGATTGAGCTACCAAATTTCCAACACTGTATAAATTGTACGTGTTAGAGCATCCAACTTTCCCACACTGTATAAATTGTACGTGATTGAGATACCAACTTTCCCATACTGTATGAATTGTACGTGATAGAGCTACTAACTTTCCAACACTGTATAAATTGTACGTGATAGAGCTACCAACTTTCCCACACTGTATAAATTTTACGTGATAGAGCTACCTACTTTCCCACAGTGGATAAACTTTACGTGATGGAGCTACCAACTTTCCCACACTGTTTAAATTGTACATGATAGAGCCACCAACTTTCCTACACTTTTAAAATTGTACGTGATAGAGCTACCAACTTCCCACATTGTATGGATTGTACGTGATAGAGCTACCAACTTTCCCACACTGTTTAAATTGTACGTGATAGAGCCACCAACTTTCCTACACTTTTTAAATCGTACGTGATAGAGCTAACAACTTTCCCACAATGTATAAATTGTACGTGATAGAGCTACCAACTTTCCCACACTGTATCAGTTGTTCGTAATAGAGCTACCAACTTTCCCACACTCTATAAATTGTACGTGATCGAACTACGAACTTTCCCACACTGTATAAATTGTACACGATAGAGCTACCTACTTTCCCACACTGTATAAATTGTACGTGATAGAGCTACCAATTTTCCCACTCTGTTTAAATTGTACGTGATAGAGCTACCAACTTTCCAACATTGTATAAATTGCAAGTGATAGAGCTACCAACTTTCCCACACTGTTTAAATTGTACGTGATTGAGCTACCAAATTTCCAACACTGTATAAATTGTACGTGTTAGAGCATCCAACTTTCCCACACTGTATAAATTGTACGTGATTGAGATACCAACTTTCCCATACTGTAAAAATTGTACGTGATAGAGGTACCAACTTTGCCACACTGTATAAATTGTACGTGATAGAGCTACCAACTTTCCCACAGTGGATAAATTTTACGTGATGGAGCTACCAACTTTCCCACACTGTTTCAATTTTACATGATAGAGCTACCAACTTTCCCACACTGTATCAATTGTACGTAATAGAACTACCAACTTTCCCACACTCTATAAATTGTACGTCATCGAACTACAAACTTTCCCACACTCTATAAATTGTACGTGATAGAGCTACCAACTTTCCCACACTGTATAAATTGTATGAGATAGAGCTACCAACTTTCCCACACTTTATATATTGTATGTGATAGGTCCACCAACGTTCCCACACTGTCTAAATTGTACGTGATAGAGCTACCGACTTTCACACACCGTATAAATTGTACGTCATAGATCTAGCAACTTTCCCACACTGTATATATTGTATGTGATAGAGGTACCAACTTTCCCACAATGTATAAATTATACGTGATAGAGCTACCAACTTTCCCACACTGTTTAAATTGTACGTGATACAACTACGAACTTTACCACACTCTATAAATTGTAGGTGATAGAGCAACCAACTTTCCCACACTGTATAAATTTTACGTGATGGAGCTACTAACTTTCCAACACTGTATAAATTATACGTGATACAACTACGAACTTTACCACACTGTATAAATTGTACGTGATAGAGCTACCAACTTTCCCACACTGTATAAATTTTACGTGATGGAGCTACCAACCTCCCACACTGTATAAATTGTACGTGATACAACTACGAACTTTACCACACTGTATAAATTGTACGTGATAGAGCTACCAACTTTCCCACACTTTATAAATTTTACGTGATAGAGCTACCAACTTTCCCACACTGTATAAATTGTACGTGATACAACTACGATCTTTACCACACTGTATAAATTGTACGTGATAGAGCTACCAACTTTCCCACACTGTATAAATTTTACGTGATAGAGCTACCAACTTTCCCACACAGTATAAATTGTACGTGATACAACTAAGAACTTTACCACACTGTATAATTTCTACGTGATAGAGCTACCAACTTTCCCACACTGTATAAATTTTACGTGATGGAGCTACCAACTTTCCCACACTGTATAAATTGTACGTGATACAACTACGAACTTTACCACACTGTATAAATTGTACGTGATAGAGCTACCAACTTTCCCACACTTTATAAATTTTACGTGATAGAGCTACCAACTTTCCCACACTGTATAAATTGTACGTGATACAACTACGATCTTTACCACACTGTATAAATTGTACGTGATAGAGCTACCAACTTTCCCACACTGTATAAATTGTATGAGATAGAGCTACCAACTTTCCCACACTTTATATATTGTATGTGATAGGTCCACCAACGTTCCCACACTGTCTAAATTGTACGTGATAGAGCTACCGACTTTCACACACCGTATAAATTGTACGTCATAGATCTAGCAACTTTCCCACAATGTATAAATTATACGTGATAGAGCTACCAACTTTCCCACAATGTATAAATTATACGTGATAGAGCAACCAACTTTCCCACACTGTATAAATTTTACGTGATGGAGCTACTAACTTTCCAACACTGTATAAATTATACGTGATACAACTACGAACTTTACCACACTGTATAAATTGTACGTGATAGAGCTACCAACTTTCCCACACTGTATAAATTTTACGTGATGGAGCTACCAACCTCCCACACTGTATAAATTGTACGTGATACAACTACGAACTTTACCACACTGTATAAATTGTACGTGATAGAGCTACCAACTTTCCCACACTTTATAAATTTTACGTGATAGAGCTACCAACTTTCCCACACTGTATAAATTGTACGTGATACAACTACGATCTTTACCACACTGTATAAATTGTACGTGATAGAGCTACCAACTTTCCCACACTGTATAAATTTTACGTGATAGAGCTACCAACTTTCCCACACTGTATAAATTGTACGTGATACAACTAAGAACTTTACCACACTGTATAATTTCTACGTGATAGAGCTACCAACTTTCCCACACTGTATAAATTTTACGTGATGGAGCTACCAACTTTCCCACACTGTTTAAATTGTACATGATAGAGCCACCAACTTTCCCACACTGTATAAATTGTACGTGATACAGCTACCAACTTTCCCACATTGTATGGATTGTACGTGAAAGAGCTACCAACTTTCCCACACTTTTTAAATTTTATGTGATATAGCTACCAACTTTCCCACAATGTATAAATTGTACGTGATAGAGCTAACAACTTTCCAACAATGTTTCAATTGTTCGTAATAGAGCTACCAACTTTCCCACACTCTATAAATTGTACGTAATCGAACTACGACCTTTCCCACACTGTATAAATCGTACACGATAGAGCTACCTACTTTCCCACACTGTATAAATTGTACGTGATAGAGCTACCAATGTTCCCACTCTGTTTAAATTGTACGTGATAGAGCTACCAACTTTCCAACACTGTATAAATTGCACGTGATAGAGCTACCAACATTCCCACACTGTTTAAATTGTACGTGATAGAGCTACCAACTTTCTAACACTGTATAAATTGTACCTGGTAGAGCTACCAACTTTACCACACTGTATAAATTGTACGTGATTGAGATACCAATTTTCCCATACTATATAAATTGTACGTGATAGAGGTACCAACTTTCCCACAGTGGATACATTTTACGTGATGGAGTTACCAACGTTCCCACGCTGTTTAAATTTTACATGATGGAACTACCAACTTTCCCACACTGCATAAATTGTACGTGGTAGAGCTACAAACTTTCCCATACTGTAGAAATTGTACATGATTGAGCTACCTACTTTTCAATACTTTAGAAATTCTACGTGATTGAGCTACCAACTGTCGCATACTGTATAAATTGTACTTGATAGAGCTACCAACTTTCCCACAATGTATCAATTGTACGTAATAGAGCTACCAACTTTCCCACACTCTATAAATTGTACGTCATCGAACTACGAACTTTCCCACACTCTATAAATTGTATGTGATAGAGCTACCAACTTTCCCACACTGTATAAATTGTACGTGATAGAGCTACTAACTTTCACACACTGTATAAATTGTACGTGATACAACTACCAACTTTACCACACTCTATAAATTATACGTGATTGAACTACGAACTTTCCCACACTGTATAAATTGTACACGATACAGCTACCTACTTTCTCACACTGTATAAATTGTACGTGATAGAGCTACCAATTTTCCCACTCTGTTTAAATTGTACGTGATAGAACTACCAACTTTCCAACACTGTATAAATTGCACGTTATAGAGCTACCAACATTCCCACACTGTTTAAATTGTACGTGATAGAGCTACCAACTTTCCCACACTGTATCAATTTTACGTAATAGAGCTACCAACTTTCCCACACTCTATAAATTGTACGTGATCGAACTACGAACTTTCACACACTGTATAAATTGTACACGATAGAGCTACCTACTTTCCCACACTGTATAAATTGTACATGATAGAGCTACTTACTTTCACACACTATATTAATTGTACGTGATAGAGCCACCAACTTTACCACACTGTATAAATTGTACGTGATAGAGCTTCCAACTTTCCCACACTGTATCGATTGTACGTGATAGAGCTAACAACATTCCCACACTGTTTAAATTGTACGTGATAGAGCTACCAACTTTCCCACACTGTATAAATTGTACTTGATAGAGCTGCCAACTTTCCCACAATGTATTAATTGTACTTGATAGAGCTACCAACTTTCAAACACTGTATAAATTGCACGTGATAGAGCTACCAACTTTCCCACACTGTTTAAATTGTACGTGATTGAGCAACCAAATTTCCAACACTGTATAAATTGTACGTGTTAGAGCATCCAACTTTCCAACACTGTATAAATTGTACGTGATTGAGATACCAACATTCCCATACTGTAAAAATTGTACGTGATAGAGGTACCAACTTTGCCACACTGTATAAATTGTACGTGATAGAGCTACCAACTTTCAAACACTGTATAAATTGCACGTGATAGAGCTACCAACTTTCCCACACTGTTTAAATTGTACGTGATTGAGCTACCAAATTTCCAACACTGTATAAATTGTACGTGTTAGAGCATCCAACTTTCCCACACTGTATAAATTGTACGTGATTGAGATACCAACTTTCCCATACTGTAAAAATTGTACGTGATAGAGGTACCAACTTTGCCACACTGTATAAATTGTACGTGATAGAGCTACCAACTTTCCCACAGTGGATAAATTTTACGTGATGGAGCTACCAACTTTCCAACACTGTTTAAATTTTACATGATAGAGCTACCAACTTTCACACACTGTATCAATTGTACGTAATAGAACTACCAACTTTCCCACACTCTATAAATTGTACGTCATCGAACTACGAACTTTCCCACACTCTATAAATTGTACGTGATAGAGCTACCAACTTTCCCACACTGTATAAATTGTACGTGATAGAGCTACTAACTTTCCCACACTGTATAAATTGTACGTGATACAACTACCAACTTTACCACACTCTATAAATTATACGTGATTGAACTACGAACTTTCCCACACTGTATAAATTGTACACGATACAGCTACCTACTTTCTCACACTGTATAAATTGTACGTGTTAGAGCATCCAATTTTCCCACTCTGTTTAAATTGTACGTGATAGAACTACCAACTTTCCAACACTGTATAAATTGCACGTGATAGAGCTACCAACTTTCCCACACTGTTTAAATTGTACGTGATAGAGCTACCAACTTTCCCACACTGTATCAATTTTACGTAATAGATCTACCAACTTTCCCACACTCTATAAATTGTACGTGATCGAACTACGAACTTTCACACACTGTATAAATTGTACACGATAGAGCTACCTACTTTCCCACACTGTATAAATTGTACATGATAGAGCTACTAACTTTCACACACTATATTAATTGTACGTGATAGAGCCACCAACTTTACCACACTGTATAAATTGTACGTGATAGAGCTTCCAACTTTCCCACACTGTATCGATTGTACGTGATAGAGCTAACAACATTCCCACACTGTTTAAATTGTACGTGATAGAGCTACCAACTTTCCCACACTGTATAAATTGTACTTGATAGAGCTGCCAACTTTCCCACAATGTATTAATTGTACTTGATAGAGCTACCAACTTTCCCACACTGTTTAAATTGTACGTGATAGATCTACCAACTTTCCCACACTGTATAAATTGTACGTGATAGATCTACCAACTTTCCCACACTGTATAAATTGTACGTGATAGAGCTACCAACTTTCAAACACTTTATCAATTGTACGTAATAGAGCTACCAACTTTCCCACACTGTATAAATTTTACGTGTTAGAGCTAACAATTTTCCCACTCTGTTTAAATTGTACTTGATAGAGCTACCAAATTTCCAACACTGTATCAATTGTACGTGATAGAGCTACCAACTTTCCCACACTGTTTAAATTCTACGTGATTGAGCTACCAAATTTCCAACACTGTATAAATTGTACGTGTTAGAGCATCCAACTTTCCCACACTGTATAAATTGTACGTGATTGAGATACCAACTTTCCCATACTGTATGAATTCTACGTGATAGAGGTACCAACTTTGCCACACTGTATAAATTGTACGTGATAGAGCTACCAACTTTCCCACAGTGGATAAATTTTACGTGATGGAGCTACCAACTTTCCCACACTGATTAAATTTTACATGATAGAGCTACCAACTTTCCCACACTGTATCAATTGTACGTAATAGAACTACCAACTTTCCCACACTCTATAAATTGTACGTCATCGAACTACGAACTTTCCCACACTCTATAAATTGTACGTGATAGAGCTACTAACATTCCCACACTGTATAAATTGTACTTGATTGAGCTACTAACTTTCCCACACTGTATAAATTGTACGTAATAGAGCTACCAACTTTCCCACACTCTATAAATTGTACGTGATCGAACTACGAACTTTCCCACACTCTATAAATTGTACGTGATAGAGCTACCATCTTTCCCACACTGTATAAATTGTACGTGATAGAGCTACTAACTTTCCAACACTGTATAAATTGTACGTGATAGAGCTACCAACTTTCCCACACTGTATAAATTTTACGTGATAGAGCTACCTACTTTCCCACAGTGGATAAACTTTACGTGATGGAGCTACCAACTTTCCCACACTGTTTAAATTGTACATGATAGAGCCACCAACTTTCCTACACTTTTAAAATTGTACGTGATAGAGCTACCAACTTTCCCACATTGTATGGATTGTACGTGATAGAGCTACCAACTTTCCCACACTGTTTAAATTGTACGTGATAGAGCCACCAACTTTCCTACACTTTTTAAATCGTACGTGATAGAGCTAACAACTTTCCCACAATGTAAAATTGTACGTGATAGAGCTACCAACTTTCCCACACTGTATCAGTTGTTCGTAATAGAGCTACCAACTTTCCCACACTCTATAAATTGTACGTGATCGAACTACGAACTTTCCCACACTGTATAAATTGTACACGATAGAGCTACCTACTTTCCCACACTGTATAAATTGTACGTGATAGAGCTACCAATTTTCCCACTCTGTTTAAATTGTACGTGATAGAGCTACCAACTTTCCAACACTGTATAAATTGCACGTGATAGAGCTACCAACTTTCCCACACTGTTTAAATTGTACGTGATTGAGCTACCAAATTTCCAACACTGTATAAATTGTACGTGTTAGAGCATCCAACTTTCCCACACTGTATAAATTGTACGTGATTGAGATACCAACTTTCCCATACTGTAAAAATTGTACGTGATAGAGGTACCAACTTTGCCACACTGTATAAATTGTACGTGATAGAGCTACCAACTTTCCCACAGTGGATAAATTTTACGTGATGGAGATACCAACTTTCCCACACTGTTTCAATTTTACATGATAGAGCTACCAACTTTCCCACACTGTATCAATTGTACGTAATAGAACTACCAACTTTCCCACACTCTATAAATTGTACGTCATCGAACTACAAACTTTCCCACACTCTATAAATTGTACGTGATAGAGCTACCAACTTTCCCACACTGTATAAATTGTATGAGATAGAGCTACCAACTTTCCCACACTTTATATATTGTATGTGATAGGTCCTCCAACGTTCCCACACTGTCTAAATTGTACGTGATAGAGCTACCGACTTTCACACACCGTATAAATTGTACGTCATAGATCTAGCAACTTTCCCACACTGTAGAAATTGTATGTGATAGAGGTACCAACTTTCCCACAATGTATAAATTATACGTGATAGAGCTACCAACTTTCCCACACTGTTTAAATTGTACGTGATACAACTACGAACTTTACCACACTCTATAAATTGTAGGTGATAGAGCTACCAACTTTCCCACACTGTATAAATTTTACGTGATGGAGCTACTAACTTTCCAACACTGTATAAATTATACGTGATACAACTACGAACTTTACCACACTGTATAAATTGTACGTGATAGAGCTACCAACTTTCCCACACTGTATAAATTTTACGTGATGGAGCTACCAACCTCCCACACTGTATAAATTGTACGTGATACAACTACGAACTTTACCACACTGTATAAATTGTACGTGATAGAGCTACCAACTTTCCCACACTTTATAAATTTTACGTGATAGAGCTACCAACTTTCCCACACTGTATAAATTGTACGTGATACAACTACGATCTTTACCACACTGTATAAATTGTACGTGATAGAGCTACCAACTTTCCCACACTGTATAAATTTTACGTGATAGAGCTACCAACTTTCCCACACTGTATAAATTGTACGTGATACAACTAAGAACTTTACCACACTGTATAATTTGTACGTGATAGAGCTACCAACTTTCCCACACTGTATAAATTTTACGTGATGGAGCTACCAACTTTCCCACACTGTTTAAATTGTACATGATAGAGCTACCAACTTTCCCGCACTGTTTAAATTGTACATGATAGAGCCACCAACTTTCCCACACTGTATCGATTGTACGTGATAGAGCTAACAACATTCCCACACTGTTTAAATTGTACGTGATAGAGCTACCAACTTTCCCACACTGTGTAAATTGTACTTGATAGAGCTGCCAACTTTCCCACAATGTATTAATTGTACTTGATAGAGCTACCAACTTTCAAACACTGTATAAATTGCACGTGATAGAGCTACCAACTTTCCCACACTGTTTAAATTGTACGTGATTGAGCTACCAAATTTCCAACACTGTATAAATTGTACGTGTTAGAGCATCCAACTTTCCCACACTGTATAAATTGTACGTGATTGAGATACCAACTTTCCCATACTGTAAAAATTGTACGTGATAGAGGTACCAACTTTGCCACACTGTATAAATTGTACGTGATAGAGCTACCAACTTTCAAACACTGTATAAATTGCACGTGATAGAGCTACCAACTTTCCCACACTGTTTAAATTGTACGTGATTGAGCTACCAAATTTCCAACACTGTATAAATTGTACGTGTTAGAGCATCCAACTTTCCCACACTGTATAAATTGTACGTGATTGAGATACCAACTTTCCCATACTGTAAAAATTGTACGTGATAGAGGTACCAACTTTGCCACACTGTATAAATTGTACGTGATAGAGCTACCAACTTTCCCACAGTGGATAAATTTTACGTGATGGAGCTACCAACTTTCCAACACTGTTTAAATTTTACATGATAGAGCTACCAACTTTCACACACTGTATCAATTGTACGTAATAGGACTACCAACTTTCCCACACTCTATAAATTGTACGTCATCGAACTACGAACTTTCCCACACTCTATAAATTGTACGTGATAGAGCTACCAACTTTCCCACACTGTATAAATTGTACGTGATAGAGCTACTAACTTTCCCACACTGTATAAATTGTACGTGATACAACTACCAACTTTACCACACTCTATAAATTATACGTGATTGAACTACGAACTTTCCCACACTGTATAAATTGTACACGATACAGCTACCTACTTTCTCACACTGTATAAATTGTACGTGTTAGAGCATCCAATTTTCCCACTCTGTTTAAATTCTACGTGATAGAACTACCAACTTTCCAACACTGTATAAATTGCACGTGATAGAGCTACCAACTTTCCCACACTGTTTAAATTGTACGTGATAGAGCTACCAACTTTCCCACACTGTATCAATTTTACGTAATAGAGCTACCAACTTTCCCACACTCTATAAATTGTACGTGATCGAACTACGAACTTTCACACACTGTATAAATTGTACACGATAGAGCTACCTACTTTCCCACACTGTATAAATTGTACATGATAGAGCTACTAACTTTCACACACTATATTAATTGTACGTGATAGAGCCACCAACTTTACCACACTGTATAAATTGTACGTGATAGAGCTTCCAACTTTCCCACACTGTATCGATTGTACGTGATAGAGCTAACAACATTCCCACACTGTTTAAATTGTACGTGATAGAGCTACCAACTTTCCCACACTGTATAAATTGTACTTGATAGTGCTGCCAACTTTCCCACAATGTATTAATTGTACTTGATAGAGCTACCAACTTTCCCACACTGTTTAAATTGTACGTGATAGATCTACCAACTTTCCCACACTGTATAAATTGTACGTGATAGATCTACCAACTTTCCCACACTGTATAAATTGTACGTGATAGAGCTACCAACTTTCAAACACTTTATCAATTGTACGTAATAGAGCTACCAACTTTCCCACACTGTATAAATTTTACGTGTTAGAGCTAACAATTTTCCCACTCTGTTTAAATTGTACTTGATAGAGCTACCAAATTTCCAACACTGTATCAATTGTATGTGATAGAGCTACCAACTTTCCCACACTGTTTAAATTGTACGTGATTGAGCTACCAAATTTCCAACACTGTATAAATTGTACGTGTTAGAGCATCCAACTTTCCCACACTGTATAAATTGTACGTGATTGAGATACCAACTTTCCCATACTGTATGAATTCTACGTGATAGAGGTACCAACTTTGCCACACTGTATAAATTGTACGTGATAGAGCTACCAACTTTCCCACAGTGGATAAATTTTACGTGATGGAGCTACCAACTTTCCCACACTGATTAAATTTTACATGATAGAGCTACCAACATTCCCACACTGTATCAATTGTATGTAATAGAGCTACCAACTTTCCCACACTCTATAAATTGTACGTCATCGAACTACGAACTTTCCCACACTCTATAAATTGTACGTGATAGAGCTACCAACATTCCCACACTGTATAAATTGTACTTCATTGAGCTACTAACTTTCCCACACTGTATAATTTTTACGTAATAGAGCTACCAACTTTCCCACACTCTATAAATTGTACGTGATCGAACTACGAACTTTCCCACACTCTATAAATTGTACGTGATAGAGCTACCATCTTTCCCACACTGTATAAATTGTACGTGATAGAGCTACTAACTTTCCAACACTGTATAAATTGTACGTGATAGAGCTACCAACTTTCCCACACTGTATAAATTTTACGTGATAGAGCTACCTACTTTCCCACAGTGGATAAACTTTACGTGATGGAGCTACCAACTTTCCCACACTGTTTAAATTGTACATGATAGAGCCACCAACTTTCCTACACTTTTAAAATTGTACGTGATAGAGCTACCAACTTTCCCACATTGTATGGATTGTACGTGATAGAGCTACCAACTTTCCCACACTGTTTAAATTGTACGTGATAGAGCCACCAACTTTCCTACACTTTTTAAATCATACGTGATAGAGCTAACAACTTTCCCACAATGTATAAATTGTACGTGATAGAGCTACCAACTTTCCCACACTGTATCAGTTGTTCATAATAGAGCTACCAACTTTCCCACACTCTATAAATTGTACGTGATACAACTACCAACTTTACCACACTCTATAAATTATACGTGATTGAACTACGAACTTTCCCACACTGTATAAATTGTACACGATACAGCTCCCTACTTTCTCACACTGTATAAATTGTATGTGTTAGAGCATCCAATTTTCCCACTCTGTTTAAATTGTACGTGATAGAACTACCAACTTTCCAACACTGTATAAATTGCACGTGATAGAGCTACCAACTTTCCCACACTGTTTAAATTGTACGTGATAGAGCTACCAACTTTCCCACACTGTATCAATTTTACGTGATAGAGCTACCAACTTACCCACACTCTATAAATTGTACGTGATCGAACTACGAACTTTCACACACTGTATAAATTGTACACGATAGAGCTACCTACTTTCCCACACTGTATAAATTGTACATGATAGAGCTACTAACTTTCACACACTATATTAATTGTACGTGATAGAGCCACCAACTTTACCACACTGTATAAATTGTACGTGATAGAGCTTCCAACTTTCCCACACTGTATCGATTGTACGTGATAGAGCTAACAACATTCCCACACTGTTTAAATTGTACGTGATAGAGCTACCAACTTTCCCACACTGTATAAATTGTACTTGATAGAGCTGCCAACTTTCCCACAATGTATTAATTGTACTTGATAGAGCTACCAACTTTCCCACACTGTTTAAATTGTACGTGATAGATCTACCAACTTTCCCACACTGTATAAATTGTACGTGATAGATCTACCAACTTTCCCACACTGTATAAATTGTACGTGATAGAGCTACCAACTTTCAAACACTTTATCAATTGTACGTAATAGAGCTACCAACTTTCCCACACTGTATAAATTTTACGTGTTAGAGCTAACAATTTTCCCACTCTGTTTAAATTGTACTTGATAGAGCTACCAAATTTCCAACACTGTATCAATTGTATGTGATAGAGCTACCAACTTTCCCACACTGTTTAAATTGTACGTGATTGTGCTACCAAATTTCCAACACTGTATAAATTGTACGTGTTAGAGCATCCAACTTTCCCACACTGTATAAATTGTACGTGATTGAGATACCAACTTTCCCATACTGTATGAATTCTACGTGATAGAGGTACCAACTTTGCCACACTGTATAAATTGTACGTGATAGAGCTACCAACTTTCCCACAGTGGATAAATTTTACGTGATGGAGCTACCAACTTTCCCACACTGATTAAATTTTACATGATAGAGCTACCAACTTTCCCACACTGTATCAATTGTACGTAATAGAGCTACCAACTTTCCCACACTCTATAAATTGTACGTCATCGAACTACGAACTTTCCCACACTCTATAAATTGTACGTGATAGAGCTACCAACATTCCCACACTGTATAAATTGTACTTGATTGAGCTACTAACTTTCCCACACTGTATAATTTGTACGTAATAGAGCTACCAACTTTCCCACACTCTATAAATTGTACGTGATCGAACTACGAACTTTCCCACACTCTATAAATTGTACGTGATAGAGCTACCATCTTTCCCACACTGTATAAATTGTACGTGATAGAGCTACTAACTTTCCAACACTGTATAAATTGTACGTGATAGAGCTACCAACTTTCCCACACTGTATAAATTTTACGTGATAGAGCTACCTACTTTCGCACAGTGGATAAACTTTACGTGATAGAGCTACCAACTTTCCCACATTGTATGGATTGTACGTGATAGAGCTACCAACTTTCCCACACTGTTTAAATTGTACGTGATAGAGCCACCAACTTTCCTACACTTTTTAAATCGTACGTGATAGAGCTAACAACTTTCCCACAATGTATAAATTGTACGTGATAGAGCTACCAACTTTCCCACACTGTATCAGTTGTTCATAATAGAGCTACCAACTTTCCCACACTCTATAAATTGTACGTGATCGAACTACGAACTTTCCCACACTGTATAAATTGTACACGATAGAGCTACCTACTTTCCCACACTGTATAAATTGTACGTGATAGAGCTACCAATTTTCCCACTCTGTTTAAATTGTACGTGATAGAGCTACCAACTTTCCAACACTGTATAAATTGCACGTGATAGAGCTACCAACTTTCCCACACTGTTTAAATTGTACGTGATTGAGCTACCAAATTTCCAACACTGTATAAATTGTACGTGTTAGAGCATCCAACTTTCCCACACTGTATAAATTGTACGTGATTGAGATACCAACTTTCCCATACTGTAAAAATTGTACGTGATAGAGGTACCAACTTTGCCACACTGTATAAATTGTACGTGATAGAGCTACCAACTTTCCCACAGTGGATAAATTTTACGTGATGGAGCTACCAACTTTCCCACACTGTTTCAATTTTACATGATAGAGCTACCAACTTTCCCACACTGTATCAATTGTACGTAATAGAACTACCAACTTTCCCACACTCTATAAATTGTACGTCATCGAACTACAAACTTTCCCACACTCTATAAATTGTACGTGATAGAGCTACCAACTTTCCCACACTGTGTTAATTGTATGAGATAGAGCTGCCAACTTTCCCACACTTTATAAATTTTGCGTGATAGAGCTACCAACTTTCCCACACTGTATAAATTGTACGTGATACAACTACGATCTTTACCACACTGTATAAATTGTACGTGATAGAGCTACCAACTTTCCCACACTGTATAAATTTTACGTGATAGAGCTACCAACTTTCCCACACTGTATAAATTGTACGTGATACAACTAAGAACTTTACCACACTGTATAATTTGTATGTGATAGAGCTACCAACTTTCCCACACTGTATAAATTTTACGTGATGGAGCTACCAACTTTCCCACACTGTTTAAATTGTACATGATAGAGCCACCAACTTTCCCACACTGTATAAATTGTACGTGATACAGCTACCAACTTTCCCACATTGTATGGATTGTACGTGAAAGAGCTACCAACTTTCCCACACTTTTTAAATTTTATGTGATATAGCTACCAACTTTCCCACAATGTATAAATTGTACGTGATAGAGCTAACAACTTTCCAACACTGTTTCAATTGTTCGTAATAGAGCTACCCACTTTCCCACACTCTATAAATTGTACGTAATCGAACTACGACCTTTCCCACACTGTATAAATCGTACACGATAGAGCTACCTACTTTCCCACACTGTATAAATTGTACGTGATAGAGCTACCAATGTTCCCACTCTGTTTAAATTGTACGTGATAGAGCTACCAACTTTCCAACACTGTATAAATTGCACGTGATAGAGCTACCAACATTCCCACACTGTTTAAATTGTACGTGATAGAGCTACCAACTTTCCAACACTGTATAAATTGTACCTGGTAGAGCTACCAACTTTACCACACTGTATAAATTGTACGTGATTGAGATACCAATTTTCCCATACTATATAAATTGTACGTGATAGAGGTACCAACTTTCCAACACTGTATAAATTGTACGTGATAGAGCTACCAATTTTCCCACAGTGGATACATTTTACGTGATGGAGTTACCAACGTTCCCACGCTGTTTAAATTTTACATGATGGAACTACCAACTTTCCCACACTGCATAAATTGTACGTGGTAGAGCTACAAATTTTCCCATACTGTAGAAATTGTACATGATTGAGCTACCTACTTTTCAATACTTTAGAAATTCTACGTGATTGAGCTACCAACTGTCGCATACTGTATAAATTGTACTTGATAGAGCTACCAACTTTCCCACAATGTATAAATTCTATGAGATAGAGCTACTAACTTTCCCACACTTTATAAATTGTATGTGAAAGGACCATAAACTTTCCCACACTGTGTTAATTCTACGTGATAGAGCTACCAACTTTCCCACACTGTATAAATTGTACGTCACAGAGCTACCAACTTTCCCACACTGTATAAATTGTATGTGATAGAGGTACCAACATTCCCACACTGTATAAATTATACTTGATAGAGCTACCAAATTTCCCACACTGTATAAATTTTACGTGATAGAGCTACCAAATTTTCCACACTGTATAAATTGTACATGATAGAGCTACTAACTTTCACACACTATATTAATTATACGTGATAGAGCCACCAACTTTCCCACACTGTATAAATTGTACGTGATAGAACTTCCAACTTTCCCACACTGTATCGATTGTACGTGATAGATCTAACAACATTCCCACACTCTTTACATTGTACGTGATAGAGGTAACAACTTTCCCACAATGTATAAATTGTACATGATAGAGCTACCAACTTTCCCACACTGTATCAGTTGTTCGTAATAGAGCTACCAACTTTCCCACACTCTATAAATTGTACGTGATCGAACTACGAACTTTCCCACACTGTATAAATTGTACACGATAGAGCTACCTACTTTCCCACACTGTATAAATTGTACGTGATAGAGCTACCAATTTTCCCACTCTGTTTAAATTGTACGTGATAGAGCTACCAACTTTCCAACACTGTATAAATTGCACGTGATTGAGCTACCAAATTTCCAACACTGTATAAATTGTACGTGATTGAGATACCAACTTTCCCATACTGTAAAAATTGTACGTGATAGAGGTACCAACTTTGCCACACTGTATAAATTGTACGTGATAGAGCTACCAACTTTCCCACAGTGGATAAATTTTACGTGATGGAGCTACCAACTTTCCCACACTGTTTCAATTTTACATGATAGAGCTACCAACTTTCCCACACTGTATCAATTGTACGTAATAGAACTACCAACTTTCCCACACTCTATAAATTGTACGTCATCGAACTACAAACTTTCCCACACTCTATAAATTGTATGTGATAGAGCTACCAACTTTCCCACACTGTATAAATTGTGTGAGATAGAGCTAGCAACTTTCCCACACTTTATATATTGTATGTGATAGGTCCACCAACTTTCCCACACTGTATAAATTCTACGTGATAGAGCTACCGACTTTCACACACTGTATAAATTGTGCGTCATAGAGCTAGCAACTTTCCCACACTGTATATATTGTATGTGATAGATGTACCAACTTTCCCACGATGTATAAATTATACGTGATAGAGCTACCAACTTTCCCACACTGTTTAAATTGTACGTGATACAACTACGAACTTTACCACACTCTATAAATTGTAGGTGATAGAGCTACCAACTTTCCCACACTGTATAAATTTTACGTGATGGAGCTACTAACTTTCCAACACTGTATAAATTATACGTGATACAACTACGAACTTTACCACACTGTATAAATTGTACGTGATAGAGCTACCAACTTTCCCACACTGTATAAATTTTACGTGATGGAGCTACCAACTTTCCCACACTGTATAAATTGTACGTGATACAACTACGAACTTTACCACACTGTATAAATTGTACGTGATTGAGATACCAACTTTCCCATACTGTATAAATTGTACGTGATAGAGGTACCAACTTTGCCACACTGTATAAATTGTACGTGATAGAGCTACCAACTTTCCCACTGTCGATAAATTTTACGTGATGGAGCTACCAACTTTCCCACACTGTTTAAATTTTACATGATAGAGGTACCAACTTTCCCACACTGTATCAATTGTACGTAATAGAGCTACCAACATTCCCACACTCTATAAATTGTACGTCATCGAACTACGAACTTTCCCACACTCTATAAATTGTACGTGATAGAGCTACCAACTTTTCCACACTGTATAAATTGTACGTGATATAGCTACTAACTTTCCCACACTGTATAAATTGTACGTGATGGAGCTACCTACGTTCCCACACTGTTTAAATTGTACATGATAGAGCCACCAACTTTCCAACACTGTATAAATTGTACGTGTTAGAGCATCCAACTTTCCCACACTGTATAAATTGTAAGTGATTGAGATACCAACTTTCCCATACTGTATGAATTCTACGTGATAGAGGTAACAACTTTGCCACACTGTATAAATTGTACGTGATAGAGCTACCAACTTTCCCACAGTGGATAAATGTTACGTGATGGAGCTACCAACTTTCCCACACTGTTTAAATTTTACATGATAGAGCTACCAACTTTCCCACACTGTATCAATTGTACGTAATAGAGCTACCAACTTTCCCACACTCTATAAATTGTACGTCATCGAACTACGAACATTCCCACACTCTATAAATTGTACGTGATAGAGCTACCAACTTTCCCACACTCTATAAATTGTACTTGATTGAGCTACTAACTTTCCCACACTGTATAAATTGTACGTAATAGAGCTACCAACTTTCCCACACTCTATAAATTGTTCGTGATCGAACTACGAACTTTCCCGCACTCTATAAATTGTACGTGATAGAGCTACCATCTTTCCCACACTGTATAAATTGTACGTGATAGAGCTACTAACTTTCCCACACTGTATAAATTGTACGTGATAGAGCTACCAACTTTCCCACACTGTATAAATATTACGTGATAGAGCTACCTACTTTCCCACAGTGGATAAATTTTACGTGATGGAGCTACCAACTATCCCACACTGTTTAAATTGTACATGATAGAGCCACCAACTTTCCTACACTTTTAAAATTGTACGTGATAGAGCTACCAACTTTCCCACATTGTATGGATTGTACGTGATAGAGCTACCAACTTTCCCACACTGTTTAAATTGTACGTGATAGAGCCACCAATTTCCTACACTTTTTAAATCGTACGTGATAGAGCAAACAACTTTCCCACAATGTATAAATTGTACGTGATAGAGCTACAAACTTTCCCACACTGTATCAGTTGTTCGTAATAGAGCTACCAACTTTCCCACACTCTATAAATTGTACGTGATCGAACTACGAACTTTCCTACACTGTATAAATTGTACACGATAGAGCTACCTACTTTCCCACACTGTATAAATTGTACGTGATAGAGCTACCTATTTTACCACTCTGTTTAAATTGTACGTGATAGAGCTACCAACTTTCAAACACTGTATAAATTGCACGTGATAGAGCTACCAACTTTCCCACACTGTTTAAATTGTACGTGATTGAGCTACCAAATTTCCAACACTCTATAAATTGTACGTGTTAGAGCATCCAACTTTCCCACACTGTATAAATTGTACGTGATTGAGATACCAACTTTCCCATACTGTAAAAATTGTACGTGATAGAGGTACCAACTTTGCCACACTGTATAAATTGTACGTGATAGAGCTACCAACTTTCCCACAGTGGATAAATTTTACGTGATGGAGCTACCAACTTTCCCACACTGTTTAAATTTTACATGATAGAGCTACCAACTTTCCCACACTGTATCAATTGTACGTAATAGAACTACCAACTTTCCCACACTCTATAAATTGTACGTCATCGAACTACGAACTTTCCCACACTCTATAAATTGTACGTGATAGAGCTACCAACTTTCCCACACTGTATAAATTGTACGTGATAGAGCTACTAACTTTCACACACTGTATAAATTGTACGTGATACAACTACCAACTTTACCACACTCTATAAATTATACGTGATTGAACTACGAACTTTCCCACACTGTATAAATTGTACACGATACAGCTACCTACTTTCTCACACTGTATAAATTGTACGTGATAGAGCTACCAATTTTCCCACTCTGTTTAAATTGTACGTGATAGAACTACCAACTTTCCAACACTGTATAAATTGCACGTTATAGAGCTACCAACATACCCACACTGTTTAAATTGTACGTGATAGAGCTACCAACTTTCCCACACTGTATCAATTTTACGTAATAGAGCTACCAACTTTCCCACACTCTATAAATTGTACGTGATCGAACTACGAACTTTCACACACTGTATAAATTGTACACGATAGAGCTACCTACTTTCCCACACTGTATAAATTGTACATGATAGAGCTACTAACTTTCACACACTATATTAATTGTACGTGATAGAGCCACCAACTTTACCACACTGTATAAATTGTACGTGATAGAGCTTCCAACTTTCCCACACTGTATCGATTGTACGTGATAGAGCTAACAACATTCCCACACTGTTTAAATTGTACGTGATAGAGCTACCAACTTTCCCACACTGTGTAAATTGTACTTGATAGAGCTGCCAACTTTCCCACAATGTATTAATTGTACTTGATAGAGCTACCAACTTTCAAACACTGTATAAATTGCACGTGATAGAGCTACCAACTTTCCCACACTGTTTAAATTGTACGTGATTGAGCTACCAAATTTCCAACACTGTATAAATTGTACGTGTTAGAGCATCCAACTTTCCCACACTGTATAAATTGTACGTGATTGAGATACCAACTTTCCCATACTGTAAAAATTGTACGTGATAGAGGTACCAACTTTGCCACACTGTATAAATTGTACGTGATAGAGCTACCAACTTTCAAACACTGTATAAATTGCACGTGATAGAGCTACCAACTTTCCCACACTGTTTAAATTGTACGTGATTGAGCTACCAAATTTCCAACACTGTATAAATTGTACGTGTTAGAGCATCCAACTTTCCCACACTGTATAAATTGTACGTGATTGAGATACCAACTTTCCGATACTGTAAAAATTGTACGTGATAGAGCTACCAACTTTGCCACACTGTATAAATTGTACGTGATAGAGCTACCAACTTTCCCACAGTGGATAAATTTTACGTGATGGAGCTACCAACTTTCCAACACTGTTTAAATTTTACATGATAGAGCTACCAACTTTCACACACTGTATCAATTGTACGTAATAGAACTACCAACTTTCCCACACTCTATAAATTGTACGTCATCGAACTACGAACTTTCCCACACTCTATAAATTGTACGTGATAGAGCTACCAACTTTCCCACACTGTATAAATTGTACGTGATAGAGCTACTAACTTTCCCACACTGTATAAATTGTACGTGATACAACTACCAACTTTACCACACTCTATAAATTATACGTGATTGAACTACGAACTTTCCCACACTGTATAAATTGTACACGATACAGCTACCTACTTTCTCACACTGTATAAATTGTACGTGATAGAGCTACAAATTTTCCCACTCTGTTTAAATTGTACGTGATAGAACTACCAACTTTCCAACACTGTATAAATTGCACGTGATAGAGCTACCAACTTTCCCACACTGTTTAAATTGTACGTGATAGAGCTACCAACTTTCCCACACTGTATCAATTTTACGTAATAGAGCTACCAACTTTCCCACACTCTATAAATTGTACGTGATCGAACTACGAACTTTCACACACTGTATAAATTGTACACGATAGAGCTACCTACTTTCCCACACTGTATAAATTGTACATGATAGAGCTACTAACTTTCACACACTATATTAATTGTACGTGATAGAGCCACCAACTTTACCACACTGTATAAATTGTACGTGATAGAGCTTCCAACTTTCCCACACTGTATCGATTGTACGTGATAGAGCTAACAACATTCCCACACTGTTTAAATTGTACGTGATAGAGCTACCAACTTTCCCACACTGTATAAATTGTACTTGATAGAGCTGCCAACTTTCCCACAATGTATTAATTGTACTTGATAGAGCTACCAACTTTCCCACACTGTTTAAATTGTACGTGATAGATCTACCAACTTTCCCACACTGTATAAATTGTACGTGATAGATCTACCAACTTTCCCACACTGTATAAATTGTACGTGATAGAGCTACCAACTTTCAAACACTTTATCAATTGTACGTAATAGAGCTACCAACTTTCCCACACTGTATAAATTTTACGTGTTAGAGCTAACAATTTTCCCACTCTGTTTAAATTGTACTTGATAGAGCTACCAAATTTCCAACACTGTATCAATTGTACGTGATAGAGCTACCAACTTTCCCACACTGTTTAAATTGTACGTGATTGAGCTACCAAATTTCCAACACTGTATAAATTGTACGTGTTAGAGCATCCAACTTTCCCACACTGTATAAATTGTACGTGATTGAGATACCAACTTTCCCATACTGTATGAATTGTACGTGATAGAGCTACTAACTTTCCAACACTGTATAAATTGTACGTGATAGAGCTACCAACTTTCCCACACTGTATAAATTTTACGTGATAGAGCTACCAACTTTCCCACACTGTTTAAATTGTACATGATAGAGCCACCAACTTTCCTACACTTTTAAAATTGTACGTGATAGAGCTACCAACTTCCCACATTGTATGGATTGTACGTGATAGAGCTACCAACTTTCCCACACTGTTTAAATTGTACGTGATAGAGCCACCAACTTTCCTACACTTTTTAAATCGTACGTGATAGAGCTAACAACTTTCCCACAATGTATAAATTGTACGTGATAGAGCTACCAACTTTCCCACACTGTATCAGTTGTTCGTAATAGAGCTACCAACTTTCCCACACTCTATAAATTGTACGTGATCGAACTACGAACTTTCCCACACTGTATAAATTGTACACGATAGAGCTACCTACTTTCCCACACTGTATAAATTGTACGTGATAGAGCTACCAATTTTCCCACTCTGTTTAAATTGTACGTGATAGAGCTACCAACTTTCCAACACTGTATAAATTGCACGTGATAGAGCTACCAACTTTCCCACACTGTTTAAATTGTACGTGATTGAGCTACCAAATTTCCAACACTGTATAAATTGTACGTGTTAGAGCATCCAACTTTCCCACACTGTATAAATTGTACGTGATTGAGATACCAACTTTCCCATACTGTAAAAATTGTACGTGATAGAGGTACCAACTTTGCCACACTGTATAAATTGTACGTGATAGAGCTACCAACTTTCCCACAGTGGATAAATTTTACGTGATGGAGCTACCAACTTTCCCACACTGTTTCAATTTTACATGATAGAGCTACCAACTTTCCCACACTGTATCAATTGTACGTAATAGAACTACCAACTTTCCCACACTCTATAAATTGTACGTCATCGAACTACAAACTTTCCCACACTCTATAAATTGTACGTGATAGAGCTACCAACTTTCCCACACTTTATATATTGTATGTGATAGGTCCACCAACGTTCCCACACTGTCTAAATTGTACGTGATAGAGCTACTGACTTTCACACACCGTATAAATTGTACGTCATAGATCTAGCAACTTTCCCACACTGTATATATTGTATGTGATAGAGGTACCAACTTTCCCACAATGTATAAATTATACGTGATAGAGCTACCAACTTTCCCACACTGTTTAAATTGTACGTGATACAACTACGAACTTTACCACACTCTATAAATTGTAGGTGATAGAGCAACCAACTTTCCCACACTGTATAAATTTTACGTGATGGAGCTACTAACTTTCCAACACTGTATAAATTATACGTGATACAACTACGAACTTTACCACACTGTATAAATTGTACGTGATAGAGCTACCAACTTTCCCACACTGTATAAATTTTACGTGATGGAGCTACCAACCTCCCACACTGTATAAATTGTACGTGATACAACTACGAACTTTACCACACTGTATAAATTGTACGTGATAGAGCTACCAACTTTCCCACACTTTATAAATTTTACGTGATAGAGCTACCAACTTTCCCACACTGTATAAATTGTACGTGATACAACTACGATCTTTACCACACTGTATAAATTGTACGTGATAGAGCTACCAACTTTCCCACACTGTATAAATTTTACGTGATAGAGCTACCAACTTTCCCACACTGTATAAATTGTACGTGATACAACTAAGAACTTTACCACACTGTATAATTTGTACGTGATAGAGCTACCAACTTTCCCACACTGTATAAATTTTACGTGATGGAGCTACCAACTTTCCCACACTGTTTAAATTGTACATGATAGAGCCACCAACTTTCCCACACTGTATAAATTGTACGTGATACAGCTACCAACTTTCCCACATTGTATGGATTGTACGTGAAAGAGCTACCAACTTTCCCACACTTTTTAAATTTTATGTGATATAGCTACCAACTTTCCCACAATGTATAAATTGTACGTGATAGAGCTAACAACTTTCCAACACTGTTTCAATTGTTCGTAATAGAGCTACCAACTTTCCCACACTCTATAAATTGTACGTAATCGAACTACGACCTTTCCCACACTGTATAAATCGTACACGATAGAGCTACCTACTTTCCCACACTGTATAAATTGTACGTGATAGAGCTACCAATGTTCCCACTCTGTTTAAATTGTACGTGATAGAGCTACCAACTTTCCAACACTGTATAAATTGCACGTGATAGAGCTACCAACATTCCCACACTGTTTAAATTGTACGTGATAGAGCTACCAACTTTCTAACACTGTATAAATTGTACCTGGTAGAGCTACCAACTTTACCACACTGTATAAATTGTACGTGATTGAGATACCAATTTTCCCATACTATATAAATTGTACGTGATAGAGGTACCAACTTTCCCACACTGTATAAATTGTACGTGATAGAGCTACCAATTTTCCCACAGTGGATACATTTTACGTGATGGAGTTACCAACGTTCCCACGCTGTTTAAATTTTACATGATGGAACTACCAACTTTCCCACACTGCATAAATTGTACGTGGTAGAGCTACAAACTTTCCCATACTGTAGAAATTGTACATGATTGAGCTACCTACTTTTCAATACTTTAGAAATTCTACGTGATTGAGCTACCAACTGTCGCATACTGTATAAATTGTACTTGATAGAGCTACCAACTTTCCCACAATGTATCAATTGTACGTAATAGAGCTACCAACTTTCCCACACTCTATAAATTGTACGTCATCGAACTACGAACTTTCCCACACTCTATAAATTGTACGTGATAGAGCTACCAACTTTCCCACACTGTATAAATTGTACGTGATAGAGCGACTAACTTTCACACACTGTATAAATTGTACGTGATACAACTACCAACTTTACCACACTCTATAAATTATACGTGATTGAACTACGAACTTTCCCACACTCTATAAATTGTACACGATACAGCTACCTACTTTCTCACACTGTATAAATTGTACGTGATAGAGCTACCAATTTTCCCACTCTGTTTAAATTGTACGTGATAGAACTACCAACTTTCCAACACTGTATAAATTGCACGTTATAGAGCTACCAACATTCCCACACTGTTTAAATTGTACGTGATAGAGCTACCAACTTTCCCACACTGTATCAATTTTACGTAATAGAGCTACCAACTTTCCCACACTCTATAAATTGTACGTGATCGAACTACGAACTTTCACACACTGTATAAATTGTACACGATAGAGCTACCTACTTTCCCACACTGTATAAATTGTACATGATAGAGCTACTAACTTTCACACACTATATTAATTGTACGTGATAGAGCCACCAACTTTCCCACACTCTATAAATTGTACGTGATCGAACTACGAACTTTCACACACTGTATAAATTGTACACGATAGAGCTACCAACTTTCCAACACTGTATAAATTGCACGTTATAGAGCTACCAACATTCCCACACTGTTTAAATTGTACGTGATAGAGCTACCAACTTTCCCACACTGTATCAATTTTACGTAATAGAGCTACCAACTTTCCCACACTCTATAAATTGTACGTGATCGAACTACGAACTTTCACACACTGTATAAATTGTACACGATAGAGCTACCTACTTTCCCACACTGTATAAATTGTACATGATAGAGCTACTAACTTTCACACACTATATTAATTGTACGTGATAGAGCCACCAACTTTACCACACTGTATAAATTGTACGTGATAGAGCTTCCAACTTTCCCACACTGTATCGATTGTACGTGATAGAGCTAACAACATTCCCACACTGTTTAAATTGTACGTGATAGAGCTACCAACTTTCCCACACTGTGTAAATTGTACTTGATAGAGCTGCCAACTTTCCCACAATGTATTAATTGTACTTGATAGAGCTACCAACTTTCAAACACTGTATAAATTGCACGTGATAGAGCTACCAACTTTCCCACACTGTTTAAATTGTACGTGATTGAGCTACCAAATTTCCAACACTGTATAAATTGTACGTGTTAGAGCATCCAACTTTCCCACACTGTATAAATTGTACGTGATTGAGATACCAACTTTCCCATACTGTAAAAATTGTACGTGATAGAGGTACCAACTTTGCCACACTGTATAAATTGTACGTCATAGAGCTACCAACTTTCAAACACTGTATAAATTGCACGTGATAGAGCTACCAACTTTCCCACACTGTTTAAATTGTACGTGATTGAGCTACCAAATTTCCAACACTGTATAAATTGTACGTGTTAGAGCATCCAACTTTCCCACACTGTATAAATTGTACGTGATTGAGATACCAACTTTCCCATACTGTAAAAATTGTACGTGATAGAGCTACCAACTTTGCCGCACTGTATAAATTGTACGTGATAGAGCTACCAACTTTCCCACAGTGGATAAATTTTACGTGATGGAGCTACCAACTTTCAAACACTGTTTAAATTTTACATGATAGAGCTACCAACTTTCACACACTGTATCAATTGTACGTAATAGAACTACCAACTTTCCCACACTCTATAAATTGTACGTCATCGAACTACGAACTTTCCCACACTCTATAAATTGTACGTGATAGAGCTACCAACTTTCCCACACTGTATAAATTGTACGTGATAGAGCTACTAACTTTCCCACACTGTATAAATTGTACGTGATACAACTACCAACTTTACCACACTCTATAAATTATACGTGATTGAACTACGAACTTTCCCACACTGTATAAATTGTACACGATACAGCTACCTACTTTCTCACACTGTATAAATTGTACGTGATAGAGCTACAAATTTTCCCACTCTGTTTAAATTGTACGTGATAGAACTACCAACTTTCCAACACTGTATAAATTGCACGTGATAGAGCTACCAACTTTCCCACACTGTTTAAATTGTACGTGATAGAGCTACCAACTTTCCCACACTGTATCAATTTTACGTAATAGATCTACCAACTTTCCCACACTCTATAAATTGTACGTGATCGAACTACGAACTTTCACACACTGTATAAATTGTACACGATAGAGCTACCTACTTTCCCACACTGTATAAATTGTACATGATAGAGCTACTAACTTTCACACACTATATTAATTGTACGTGATAGAGCCACCAACTTTACCACACTGTATAAATTGTACGTGATAGAGCTTCCAACTTTCCCACACTGTATCGATTGTACGTGATAGAGCTAACAACATTCCCGCACTGTTTAAATTGTACGTGATAGAGCTACCAACTTTCCCACACTGTATAAATTGTACTTGATAGAGCTGCCAACTTTCCCACAATGTATTAATTGTACTTGATAGAGCTACCAACTTTCCCACACTGTTTAAATTGTACGTGATAGATCTACCAACTTTCCCACACTGTATAAATTGTACGTGATAGATCTACCAACTTTCCCACACTGTATAAATTGTACGTGATAGAGCTACCAACTTTCAAACACTTTATCAATTGTACGTAATAGAGCTACCAACTTTCCCACACTGTATAAATTTTACGTGTTAGAGCTAACAATTTTCCCACTCTGTTTAAATTGTACTTGATAGAGCTACCAAATTTCCAACACTGTATCAATTGTACGTGATAGAGCTACCAACATTCCCACACTGTTTAAATTGTACGTGATTGAGCTACCAAATTTCCAACACTGTATAAATTGTACGTGTTAGAGCATCCAACTTTCCCACACTGTATAAATTGTACGTGATTGAGATACCAACTTTCCCATACTGTATGAATTGTACGTGATAGAGCTACTAACTTTCCAACACTGTATAAATTGTACGTGATAGAGCTACCAACTTTCCCACACTGTATAAATTTTACGTGATAGAGCTACCTACTTTCCCACAGTGGATAAACTTTACGTGATGGAGCTACCAACTTTCCCACACTGTTTAAATTGTACATGATAGAGCCACCAACTTTCCTACACTTTTAAAATTGTACGTGATAGAGCTACCAACTTCCCACATTGTATGGATTGTACGTGATAGAGCTACCAACTTTCCCACACTGTTTAAATTGTACGTGATAGAGCCACCAACTTTCCTACACTTTTTAAATCGTACGTGATAGAGCTAACAACTTTCCCACAATGTATAAATTGTACGTGATAGAGCTACCAACTTTCCCACACTGTATCAGTTGTTCGTAATAGAGCTACCAACTTTCCCACACTCTATAAATTGTACGTGATCGAACTACGAACTTTCCCACACTGTATAAATTGTACACGATAGAGCTACCTACTTTCCCACACTGTATAAATTGTACGTGATAGAGCTACCAATTTTCCCACTCTGTTTAAATTGTACGTGATAGAGCTACCAACTTTCCAACACTGTATAAATTGCAAGTGATAGAGCTACCAACTTTCCCACACTGTTTAAATTGTACGTGATTGAGCTACCAAATTTCCAACACTGTATAAATTGTACGTGTTAGAGCATCCAACTTTCCCACACTGTATAAATTGTACGTGATTGAGATACCAACTTTCCCATACTGTAAAAATTGTACGTGATAGAGGTACCAACTTTGCCACACTGTATAAATTGTACGTGATAGAGCTACCAACTTTCCCACAGTGGATAAATTTTACGTGATGGAGCTACCAACTTTCCCACACTGTTTCAATTCTACATGATAGAGCTACCAACTTTCCCACACTGTATCAATTGTACGTAATAGAACTACCAACTTTCCCACACTCTATAAATTGTACGTCATCGAACTACAAACTTTCCCACACTCTATAAATTGTACGTGATAGAGCTACCAACTTTCCCACACTGTATAAATTGTATGAGATAGAGCTACCAACTTTCCCACACTTTATATATTGTATGTGATAGGTCCACCAACGTTCCCACACTGTCTAAATTGTACGTGATAGAGCTACCGACTTTCACACACCGTATAAATTGTACGTCATAGATCTAGCAACTTTCCCACACTGTATATATTGTATGTGATAGAGGTACCAACTTTCCCACAATGTATAAATTATACGTGATAGAGCTACCAACTTTCCCACACTGTTTAAATTGTACGTGATACAACTACGAACTTTACCACACTCTATAAATTGTAGGTGATAGAGCAACCAACTTTCCCACACTGTATAAATTTTACGTGATGGAGCTACTAACTTTCCAACACTGTATAAATTATACGTGATACAACTACGAACTTTACCACACTGTATAAATTGTACGTGATAGAGCTACCAACTTTCCCACACTGTATAAATTTTACGTGATGGAGCTACCAACCTCCCACACTGTATAAATTGTACGTGATACAACTACGAACTTTACCACACTGTATAAATTGTACGTGATAGAGCTACCAACTTTCCCACACTTTATAAATTTTACGTGATAGAGCTACCAACTTTCCCACACTGTATAAATTGTACGTGATACAACTACGATCTTTACCACACTGTATAAATTGTACGTGATAGAGCTACCAACTTTCCCACACTGTATAAATTTTACGTGATAGAGCTACCAACTTTCCCACACTGTATAAATTGTACGTGATACAACTAAGAACTTTACCACACTGTATAATTTCTACGTGATAGAGCTACCAACTTTCCCACACTGTATAAATTTTACGTGATGGAGCTACCAACTTTCCCACACTGTATAAATTGTACGTGATACAACTACGAACTTTACCACACTGTATAAATTGTACGTGATAGAGCTACCAACTTTCCCACACTTTATAAATTTTACGTGATAGAGCTACCAACTTTCCCACACTGTATAAATTGTACGTGATACAACTACGATCTTTACCACACTGTATAAATTGTACGTGATAGAGCTACCAACTTTCCCACACTGTATAAATTGTATGAGATAGAGCTACCAACTTTCCCACACTTTATATATTGTATGTGATAGGTCCACCAACGTTCCCACACTGTCTAAATTGTACGTGATAGAGCTACCGACTTTCACACACCGTATAAATTGTACGTCATAGATCTAGCAACTTTCCCACAATGTATAAATTATACGTGATAGAGCTACCAACTTTCCCACAATGTATAAATTATACGTGATAGAGCAACCAACTTTCCCACACTGTATAAATTTTACGTGATGGAGCTACTAACTTTCCAACACTGTATAAATTATACGTGATACAACTACGAACTTTACCACACTGTATAAATTGTACGTGATAGAGCTACCAACTTTCCCACACTGTATAAATTTTACGTGATGGAGCTACCAACCTCCCACACTGTATAAATTGTACGTGATACAACTACGAACTTTACCACACTGTATAAATTGTACGTGATAGAGCTACCAACTTTCCCACACTTTATAAATTTTACGTGATAGAGCTACCAACTTTCCCACACTGTATAAATTGTACGTGATACAACTACGATCTTTACCACACTGTATAAATTGTACGTGATAGAGCTACCAACTTTCCCACACTGTATAAATTTTACGTGATAGAGCTACCAACTTTCCCACACTGTATAAATTGTACGTGATACAACTAAGAACTTTACCACACTGTATAATTTCTACGTGATAGAGCTACCAACTTTCCCACACTGTATAAATTTTACGTGATGGAGCTACCAACTTTCCCACACTGTTTAAATTGTACATGATAGAGCCACCAACTTTCCCACACTGTATAAATTGTACGTGATACAGCTACCAACTTTCCCACATTGTATGGATTGTACGTGAAAGAGCTACCAACTTTCCCACACTTTTTAAATTTTATGTGATATAGCTACCAACTTTCCCACAATGTATAAATTGTACGTGATAGAGCTAACAACTTTCCAACAATGTTTCAATTGTTCGTAATAGAGCTACCAACTTTCCCACACTCTATAAATTGTACGTAATCGAACTACGACCTTTCCCACACTGTATAAATCGTACACGATAGAGCTACCTACTTTCCCACACTGTATAAATTGTACGTGATAGAGCTACCAATGTTCCCACTCTGTTTAAATTGTACGTGATAGAGCTACCAACTTTCCAACACTGTATAAATTGCACGTGATAGAGCTACCAACATTCCCACACTGTTTAAATTGTACGTGATAGAGCTACCAACTTTCTAACACTGTATAAATTGTACCTGGTAGAGCTACCAACTTTACCACACTGTATAAATTGTACGTGATTGAGATACCAATTTTCCCATACTATATAAATTGTACGTGATAGAGGTACCAACTTTCCCACAGTGGATACATTTTACGTGATGGAGTTACCAACGTTCCCACGCTGTTTAAATTTTACATGATGGAACTACCAACTTTCCCACACTGCATAAATTGTACGTGGTAGAGCTACAAACTTTCCCATACTGTAGAAATTGTACATGATTGAGCTACCTACTTTTCAATACTTTAGAAATTCTACGTGATTGAGCTACCAACTGTCGCATACTGTATAAATTGTACTTGATAGAGCTACCAACTTTCCCACAATGTATCAATTGTACGTAATAGAGCTACCAACTTTCCCACACTCTATAAATTGTACGTCATCGAACTACGAACTTTCCCACACTCTATAAATTGTACGTGATAGAGCTACCAACTTTCCCACACTGTATAAATTGTACGTGATAGAGCTACTAACTTTCACACACTGTATAAATTGTACGTGATACAACTACCAACTTTACCACACTCTATAAATTATACGTGATTGAACTACGAACTTTCCCACACTGTATAAATTGTACACGATACAGCTACCTACTTTCTCACACTGTATAAATTGTACGTGATAGAGCTACCAATTTTCCCACTCTGTTTAAATTGTACGTGATAGAACTACCAACTTTCCAACACTGTATAAATTGCACGTTATAGAGCTACCAACATTCCCACACTGTTTAAATTGTACGTGATAGAGCTACCAACTTTCCCACACTGTATCAATTTTACGTAATAGAGCTACCAACTTTCCCACACTCTATAAATTGTACGTGATCGAACTACGAACTTTCACACACTGTATAAATTGTACACGATAGAGCTACCTACTTTCCCACACTGTATAAATTGTACATGATAGAGCTACTTACTTTCACACACTATATTAATTGTACGTGATAGAGCCACCAACTTTACCACACTGTATAAATTGTACGTGATAGAGCTTCCAACTTTCCCACACTGTATCGATTGTACGTGATAGAGCTAACAACATTCCCACACTGTTTAAATTGTACGTGATAGAGCTACCAACTTTCCCACACTGTATAAATTGTACTTGATAGAGCTGCCAACTTTCCCACAATGTATTAATTGTACTTGATAGAGCTACCAACTTTCAAACACTGTATAAATTGCACGTGATAGAGCTACCACCTTTCCCACACTGTTTAAATTGTACGTGATTGAGCTACCAAATTTCCAACACTGTATAAATTGTACGTGTTAGAGCATCCAACTTTCCCACACTGTATAAATTGTACGTGATTGAGATACCAACTTTCCCATACTGTAAAAATTGTACGTGATAGAGGTACCAACTTTGCCACACTGTATAAATTGTACGTGATAGAGCTACCAACTTTCAAACACTGTATAAATTGCACGTGATAGAGCTACCAACTTTCCCACACTGTTTAAATTGTACGTGATTGAGCTACCAAATTTCCAACACTGTATAAATTGTACGTGTTAGAGCATCCAACTTTCCCACACTGTATAAATTGTACGTGATTGAGATACCAACTTTCCCATACTGTAAAAATTGTACGTGATAGAGGTACCAACTTTGCCACACTGTATAAATTGTACGTGATAGAGCTACCAACTTTCCCACAGTGGATAAATTTTACGTGATGGAGCTACCAACTTTCCAACACTGTTTAAATTTTACATGATAGAGCTACCAACTTTCACACACTGTATCAATTGTACGTAATAGGACTACCAACTTTCCCACACTCTATAAATTGTACGTCATCGAACTACGAACTTTCCCACACTCTATAAATTGTACGTGATAGAGCTACCAACTTTCCCACACTGTATAAATTGTACGTGATAGAGCTACTAACTTTCCCACACTGTATAAATTGTACGTGATACAACTACCAACTTTACCACACTCTATAAATTATACGTGATTGAACTACGAACTTTCCCACACTGTATAAATTGTACACGATACAGCTACCTACTTTCTCACACTGTATAAATTGTACGTGTTAGAGCATCCAATTTTCCCACTCTGTTTAAATTGTACGTGATAGAACTACCAACTTTCCAACACTGTATAAATTGCACGTGATAGAGCTACCAACTTTCCCACACTGTTTAAATTGTACGTGATAGAGCTACCAACTTTCCCACACTGTATCAATTTTACGTAATAGAGCTACCAACTTTCCCACACTCTATAAATTGTACGTGATCGAACTACGAACTTTCACACACTGTATAAATTGTACACGATAGAGCTACCTACTTTCCCACACTGTATAAATTGTACATGATAGAGCTACTAACTTTCACACACTATATTAATTGTACGTGATAGAGCCACCAACTTTACCACACTGTATAAATTGTACGTGATAGAGCTTCCAACTTTCCCACACTGTATCGATTGTACGTGATAGAGCTAACAACATTCCCACACTGTTTAAATTGTACGTGATAGAGCTACCAACTTTCCCACACTGTATAAATTGTACTTGATAGAGCTGCCAACTTTCCCACAATGTATTAATTGTACTTGATAGAGCTACCAACTTTCCCACACTGTTTAAATTGTACGTGATAGATCTACCAACTTTCCCACACTGTATAAATTGTACGTGATAGATCTACCAACTTTCCCACACTGTATAAATTGTACGTGATAGAGCTACCAACTTTCAAACACTTTATCAATTGTACGTAATAGAGCTACCAACTTTCCCACACTGTATAAATTTTACGTGTTAGAGCTAACAATTTTCCCACTCTGTTTAAATTGTACTTGATAGAGCTACCAAATTTCCAACACTGTATCAATTGTATGTGATAGAGCTACCAACTTTCCCACACTGTTTAAATTGTACGTGATTGAGCTACCAAATTTCCAACACTGTATAAATTGTACGTGTTAGAGCATCCAACTTTCCCACACTGTATAAATTGTACGTGATTGAGATACCAACTTTCCCATACTGTATGAATTCTACGTGATAGAGGTACCAACTTTGCCACACTGTATAAATTGTACGTGATAGAGCTACCAACTTTCCCACAGTGGATAAATTTTACGTGATGGAGCTACCAACTTTCCCACACTGATTAAATTTTACATGATAGAGCTACCAACATTCCCACACTGTATCAATTGTACGTAATAGAGCTACCAACTTTCCCACACTCTATAAATTGTACGTCATCGAACTACGAACTTTCCCACACTCTATAAATTGTACGTGATAGAGCTACCAACATTCCCACACTGTATAAATTGTACTTGATTGAGCTACTAACTTTCCCACACTGTATAATTTTTACGTAATAGAGCTACCAACTTTCCCACACTCTATAAATTGTACGTGATCGAACTACGAACTTTCCCACACTCTATAAATTGTACGTGATAGAGCTACCATCTTTCCCACACTGTATAAATTGTACGTGATAGAGCTACTAACTTTCCAACACTGTATAAATTGTACGTGATAGAGCTACCAACTTTCCCACACTGTATAAATTTTACGTGATAGAGCTACCTACTTTCCCACAGTGGATAAACTTTACGTGATGGAGCTACCAACTTTCCCACACTGTTTAAATTGTACATGATAGAGCCACCAACTTTCCTACACTTTTAAAATTGTACGTGATAGAGCTACCAACTTTCCCACATTGTATGGATTTTACGTGATAGAGCTACCAACTTTCCCACACTGTTTAAATTGTACGTGATAGAGCCACCAACTTTCCTACACTTTTTAAATCATACGTGATAGAGCTAACAACTTTCCCACAATGTATAAATTGTACGTGATAGAGCTACCAACTTTCCCACACTGTATCAGTTGTTCATAATAGAGCTACCAACTTTCCCACACTCTATAAATTGTACGTGATACAACTACCAACTTTACCACACTCTATAAATTATACGTGATTGAACTACGAACTTTCCCACACTGTATAAATTGTACACGATACAGCTACCTACTTTCTCACACTGTATAAATTGTATGTGTTAGAGCATCCAATTTTCCCACTCTGTTTAAATTGTACGTGATAGAACTACCAACTTTCCAACACTGTATAAATTGCACGTGATAGAGCTACCAACTTTCCCACACTGTTTAAATTGTACGTGATAGAGCTACCAACTTTCCCACACTGTATCAATTTTACGTGATAGAGCTACCAACTTACCCACACTCTATAAATTGTACGTGATCGAACTACGAACTTTCACACACTGTATAAATTGTACACGATAGAGCTACCTACTTTCCCACACTGTATAAATTGTACATGATAGAGCTACTAACTTTCACACACTATATTAATTGTACGTGATAGAGCCACCAACTTTACCACACTGTATAAATTGTACGTGATAGAGCTTCCAACTTTCCCACACTGTATCGATTGTACGTGATAGAGCTAACAACATTCCCACACTGTTTAAATTGTACGTGATAGAGCTACCAACTTTCCCACACTGTATAAATTGTACTTGATAGAGCTGCCAACTTTCCCACAATGTATTAATTGTACTTGATAGAGCTACCAACTTTCCCACACTGTTTAAATTGTACGTGATAGATCTACCAACTTTCCCACACTGTATAAATTGTACGTGATAGATCTACCAACTTTCCCACACTGTATAAATTGTACGTGATAGAGCTACCAACTTTCAAACACTTTATCAATTGTACGTAATAGAGCTACCAACTTTCCCACACTGTATAAATTTTACGTGTTAGAGCTAACAATTTTCCCACTCTGTTTAAATTGTACTTGATAGAGCTACCAAATTTCCAACACTGTATCAATTGTATGTGATAGAGCTACCAACTTTCCCACACTGTTTAAATTGTACGTGATTGTGCTACCAAATTTCCAACACTGTATAAATTGTACGTGTTAGAGCATCCAACTTTCCCACACTGTATAAATTGTACGTGATTGAGATACCAACTTTCCCATACTGTATGAATTCTACGTGATAGAGGTACCAACTTTGCCACACTGTATAAATTGTACGTGATAGAGCTACCAACTTTCCCACAGTGGATAAATGTTACGTGATGGAGCTACCAACTTTCCCACACTGATTAAATTTTACATGATAGAGCTACCAACTTTCCCACACTGTATCAATTGTACGTAATAGAGCTACCAACTTTCCCACACTCTATAAATTGTACGTCATCGAACTACGAACTTTCCCACACTCTATAAATTGTACGTGATAGAGCTACCAACATTCCCACACTGTATAAATTGTGCTTGATTGAGCTACTAACTTTCCCACACTGTATAATTTGTACGTAATAGAGCTACCAACTTTCCCACACTCTATAAATTGTACGTGATCGAACTACGAACTTTCCCACACTCTATAAATTGTACGTGATAGAGCTACCATCTTTCCCACACTGTATAAATTGTACGTGATAGAGCTACTAACTTTCCAACACTGTATAAATTGTACGTGATAGAGCTACCAACTTTCCCACACTGTATAAATTTTACGTGATAGAGCTACCTACTTTCCCACAGTGGATAAACTTTACGTGATAGAGCTACCAACTTTCCCACATTGTATGGATTGTACGTGATAGAGCTACCAACTTTCCCACACTGTTTAAATTGTACGTGATAGAGCCACCAACTTTCCTACACTTTTTAAATCGTACGTGATAGAGCTAACAACTTTCCCACAATGTATAAATTGTACGTGATAGAGCTACCAACTTTCCCACACTGTATCAGTTGTTCATAATAGAGCTACCAACTTTCCCACACTCTATAAATTGTACGTGATCGAACTACGAACTTTCCCACACTGTATAAATTGTACACGATAGAGCTACCTACTTTCCCACACTGTATAAATTGTACGTGATAGAGCTACCAATTTTCCCACTCTGTTTAAATTGTACGTGATAGAGCTACCAACTTTCCAACACTGTATAAATTGCACGTGATAGAGCTACCAACTTTCCCACACTGTTTAAATTGTACGTGATTGAGCTACCAAATTTCCAACACTGTATAAATTGTACGTGTTAGAGCATCCAACTTTCCCACACTGTATAAATTGTACGTGATTGAGATACCAACTTTCCCATACTGTAAAAATTGTACGTGATAGAGGTACCAACTTTGCCACACTGTATAAATTGTACGTGATAGAGCAACCAACTTTCCCACAGTGGATAAATTTTACGTGATGGAGCTACCAACTTTCCCACACTGTTTCAATTTTACATGATAGAGCTACCAACTTTCCCACACTGTATCAATTGTACGTAATAGAACTACCAACTTTCCCACACTCTATAAATTGTACGTCATCGAACTACAAACTTTCCCACACTCTATAAATTGTACGTGATAGAGCTACCAACTTTCCCACACTGTGTTAATTGTATGAGATAGAGCTGCCAACTTTCCCACACTTTATAAATTTTGCGTGATAGAGCTACCAACTTTCCCACACTGTATAAATTGTACGTGATACAACTACGATCTTTACCACACTGTATAAATTGTACGTGATAGAGCTACCAACTTTCCCACACTGTATAAATTTTACGTGATAGAGCTACCAACTTTCCCACACTGTATAAATTGTACGTGATACAACTAAGAACTTTACCACACTGTATAATTTGTATGTGATAGAGCTACCAACTTTCCCACACTGTATAAATTTTACGTGATGGAGCTACCAACTTTCCCACACTGTTTAAATTGTACATGATAGAGCCACCAACTTTCCCACACTGTATAAATTGTACGTGATACAGCTACCAACTTTCCCACATTGTATGGATTGTACGTGAAAGAGCTACCAACTTTCCCACACTTTTTAAATTTTATGTGATATAGCTACCAACTTTCCCACAATGTATAAATTGTACGTGATAGAGCTAACAACTTTCCAACACTGTTTCAATTGTTCGTAATAGAGCTACCCACTTTCCCACACTCTATAAATTGTACGTAATCGAACTACGACCTTTCCCACACTGTATAAATCGTACACGATAGAGCTACCTACTTTCCCACACTGTATAAATTGTACGTGATAGAGCTACCAATGTTCCCACTCTGTTTAAATTGTACGTGATAGAGCTACCAACTTTCTAACACTGTATAAATTGCACGTGATAGAGCTACCAACATTCCCACACTGTTTAAATTGTACGTGATAGAGCTACCAACTTTCCAACACTGTATAAATTGTACCTGGTAGAGCTACCAACTTTACCACACTGTATAAATTGTACGTGATTGAGATACCAATTTTCCCATACTATATAAATTGTACGTGATAGAGGTACCAACTTTCCAACACTGTATAAATTGTACGTGATAGAGCTACCAATTTTCCCACAGTGGATACATTTTACGTGATGGAGTTACCAACGTTCCCACGCTGTTTAAATTTTACATGATGGAACTACCAACTTTCCCACACTGCATAAATTGTACGTGGTAGAGCTACAAATTTTCCCATACTGTAGAAATTGTACATGATTGAGCTACCTACTTTTCAATACTTTAGAAATTCTACGTGATTGAGCTACCAACTGTCGCATACTGTATAAATTGTACTTGATAGAGCTACCAACTTTCCCACAATGTATAAATTCTATGAGATAGAGCTACTAACTTTCCCACACTTTATAAATTGTATGTGAAAGGACCATAAACTTTCCCACACTGTGTTAATTCTACGTGATAGAGCTACCAACTTTCCCACACTGTATAAATTGTACGTCATAGAGCTACCAACTTTCCCACACTGTATAAATTGTATGTGATAGAGGTACCAACATTCCCACACTGTATAAATTATACTTGATAGAGCTACCAAATTTCCCACACTGTATAAATTTTACGTGATAGAGCTACCAAATTTTCCACACTGTATAAATTGTACATGATAGAGCTACTAACTTTCACACACTATATTAATTGTACGTGATAGAGCCACCAACTTTCCCACACTGTATAAATTGTACGTGATAGAACTTCCAACTTTCCCACACTGTATCGATTGTACGTGATAGATCTAACAACATTCCCACACTCTTTACATTGTACGTGATAGAGGTAACAACTTTCCCACAATGTATAAATTGTACATGATAGAGCTACCAACTTTCCCACACTGTATCAGTTGTTCGTAATAGAGCTACCAACTTTCCCACACTCTATAAATTGTACGTGATCGAACTACGAACTTTCCCACACTGTATAAATTGTACACGATAGAGCTACCTACTTTCCCACACTGTATAAATTGTACGTGATAGAGCTACCAATTTTCCCACTCTGTTTAAATTGTACGTGATAGAGCTACCAACTTTCCAACACTGTATAAATTGTACGTGATTGAGATACCAACTTTCCCATACTGTAAAAATTGTACGTGATAGAGGTACCAACTTTGCCACACTGTATAAATTGTACGTGATAGAGCTACCAACTTTCCCACAGTGGATAAATTTTACGTGATGGAGCTACCAACTTTCCCACACTGTTTCAATTTTACATGATAGAGCTACCAACTTTCCCACACTGTATCAATTGTACGTAATAGAACTACCAACTTTCCCACACTCTATAAATTGTACGTCATCGAACTACAAACTTTCCCACACTCTATAAATTGTATGTGATAGAGCTACCAACTTTCCCACACTGTATAAATTGTGTGAGATAGAGCTAGCAACTTTCCCACACTTTATATATTGTATGTGATAGGTCCACCAACTTTCCCACACTGTATAAATTCTACGTGATAGAGCTACCGACTTTCACACACTGTATAAATTGTGCGTCATAGAGCTAGCAACTTTCCCACACTGTATATATTGTATGTGATAGATGTACCAACTTTCCCACGATGTATAAATTATACGTGATAGAGCTACCAACTTTCCCACACTGTTTAAATTGTACGTGATACAACTACGAACTTTACCACACTCTATAAATTGTAGGTGATAGAGCTACCAACTTTCCCACACTGTATAAATTTTACGTGATGGAGCTACTAACTTTCCAACACTGTATAAATTATACGTGATACAACTACGAACTTTACCACACTGTATAAATTGTACGTGATAGAGCTACCAACTTTCCCACACTGTATAAATTTTACGTGATGGAGCTACCAACTTTCCCACACTGTATAAATTGTACGTGATACAACTACGAACTTTACCACACTGTATAAATTGTACGTGATTGAGATACCAACTTTCCCATACTGTATAAATTGTACGTGATAGAGGTACCAACTTTGCCACACTGTATAAATTGTACGTGATAGAGCTACCAACTTTCCCACTGTCGATAAATTTTACGTGATGGAGCTACCAACTTTCCCACACTGTTTAAATTTTACATGATAGAGGTACCAACTTTCCCACACTGTATCAATTGTACGTAATAGAGCTACCAACATTCCCACACTCTATAAATTGTACGTCATCGAACTACGAACTTTCCCACACTCTATAAATTGTACGTGATAGAGCTACCAACTTTTCCACACTGTATAAATTGTACGTGATATAGCTACTAACTTTCCCACACTGTATAAATTGTACGTGATGGAGCTACCTACGTTCCCACACTGTTTAAATTGTACATGATAGAGCCACCAACTTTCCTACACTTTATAAATTGTACGTGATAGAGCTACCAACTTTCCCACATTGTATGGATTGTACGTGATAGAGCTACCAACTTTCCCACACTGTTTAAATTGTAAGTGATTGAGCTACCAAATTTCCAACACTGTATAAATTGTACGTGTTAGAGCATCCAACTTTCCCACACTGTATAAATTGTACGTGATTGAGATACCAACTTTCCCATACTGTATAAATTGTACGTGATAGAGGTACCAACTTTGCCACACTGTATAAATTGTACGTGATAGAGCTACCAACTTTCCCACTGTCGATAAATTTTACGTGATGGAGCTACCAACTTTCCCACACTGTTTAAATTTTACATGATAGAGCTACCAACTTTCCCACACTGTATCAATTGTACGTAATAGAGCTACCAACTTTCCCACACTCTATAAATTGTACGTCATCGAACTACGAACTTTCCCACACTCTATAAATTGTACGTGATAGAGCTACCAACTTTCCCACACTGTATAAATTCTACGTGATATAGCTACTAACTTTCCCACATTGTATAAATTGTACGTGATACAACTACCAACTTTACCACATTCTATAAATTGTAGGTGATAGAGCTACCAACTTTCCCACACTGTATAAATTGTACGTGATAGAGCTTCCAACTTTCCCACACTGTAAAAATTGTACGTGATAGAGCTACCAACTTTCCCACATTGTATGGATTGTACGTGATAGAGCTACAAAAACTTTCCCACACTGTTTAAATTGTACGTGATAGAGCCACCAACTTTCCTACACTTTTTAAATTCTACGTGATAGAGCTACCAACTTTCCCACAATCTATAAATTGTACGTGATAGAGCTACCAACTTTCCCACACTGTATCAATTGTACGTAATAGAGCTACCAACTTTCCCACACTCTATAAATTATACGTGATCGAACTACAGACTTTCCCACACTGTATAAATTGTACACGATACAGCTACCTACTTTCCCACACTGTATAAATTGTACGTGATAGAGCTACCAATTTTCCCACTCTGTTTAAATTGTACGTGATAGAGCTACCAACTTTCCAACACTGTATAAATTGCACGTGATAGAGCTACCAACTTTCCCACACTGTTTAAATTGTACGTGATAGAGCTACCAACTTTCCCACACTGTATCAATTGTACGTAATAGAGCTACCAACGTTCCCACACTCTATAAATTGTACGTGATCGAACTATGAACTTTCCCACACTGTATAAATTGTACACGATAGAGCTACCTACTTTCCCACACTGTATAAATTGTACATGATAGAACTACTACCTTTCACACACTATATTAATTGTACGTGATAGAGCCACCAACTTTCCCACACTGTATAAATTGTACGTGATACAGCTTCCGACTTTCCCACACTGTATCGATTGTACGTGATAGAGCTAACAACATTCCCACACTGTTTAAATTGTACTTGATACAGCTACCAACTTTCCCACACTGTATAAATTGTACTTGATAGAGGTACCAACTTTTCCACACTCCATATATTGTATGTGATAGAGCTACCAACTTTCCCACACTGTATAAATTGTACGTGATACAACTACCAACTTTACCACATTCTATAAATTGTAGGTGATAGAGCTACCAACTTTCCCACACTGTATAAATTGTACGTGATAGAGCTTCCAACTTTCCCACACTGTAAACATTGTACGTGATAGAGCTACCAACTTTCCCACATTGTATGGATTGTACGTGATAGAGCTACAAAAACTTTCCCACACTGTTTAAATTGTACGTGATAGAGCCACCAACTTTCCTACACTTTTTAAATTCTACATGATAGAGCTACCAACTTTCCCACAATCTATAAATTGTACGTGATAGATCTACCAACTTTCCCACACTGTATAAATTGTACGTGATAGAGCTTCCAACTTTCCCACACTGTAAAAATTGTACGTGATAGAGCTACCAACTTTCCCACATTGTATGGATTGTACGTGATAGAGCTACAAAAACTTTCCCACACTGTTTAAATTGTACGTGATAGAGCCACCAACTTTCCTACACTTTTTAAATTCTACGTGATAGAGCTACCAACTTTCCCACAATATATAAATTGTACGTGATAGATCTACCAACTTTCCCACACTGTATAAATTGTACGTGATAGATCTACCAACTTTCCCACACTGTATAAATTGTACGTGATAAAGCTACCAACTTTCACACACTTTATCAATTGTACGTGATAGAGCTACCAACTTTCCCACACTGTATAAATTTTACGTGTTAGAGCTACCAATTTTCCCACTCTGTTTAAATTGTACTTGATAGAGCTACCAAATTTCCAACTCTATATCAATTGTACGTGATAGAGCTACCAACTTTCGCACACTGTTTAAATTGTAAGTGATTGAGCTACCAAATTTCCAACACTGTATAAATTGTACGTGTTAGAGCATCCAACTTTCCCACACTGTATAAATTGTACGTGATTAAGATACCAACTTTCCCATACTGTATAAATTGTACGTGATAGAGGTACCAACTTTGCCACACTGTATAAATTGTACGTGATAGAGCTACCAACTTTCCCACTGTCGATAAATTTTACGTGATGGAGCGACCAACTTTCCCACACTGTTTAAATTTTACATGATAGAGCTACCAACTTTCCCACACTGTATCAATTTTACGTAATACAGCTACCAACTTTCCCACACTCAATAAATTGTACGTCATCGAACTACGAACTTTCCCACACTCTATAAATTGTACGTGATAGAACTACCAACTTTCCCACACTGTATAAATTGTACGTGATATAGCTACTAACTTTCCCACACTGTATAAATTGTACGTGATACAACTACCAACTTTACCACATTCTATAAATTGTAGGTGATAGAGCTACCAACTTTCCCACACTGTATAAATTGTACGTGATAGAGCTTCCAACTTTCCCACACTGTAAAAATTGTACGTGATAGAGCTACCAACTTTCCCACTGTCGATAAATTTTACGTGATGGAGCTACCAACTTTCCCACACTGTTTAAATTTTACATGATAGAGCTACCAACTTTCCCACACTGTATCAATTGTACGTAATAGAGCTACCAACTTTCCCACACTCTATAAATTGTACGTCATCGAACTACGAACTTTCCCACACTCTATAAATTGTACGTGATAGAGCTACCAACTTTCCCACACTCTATAAATTGTACGTGATATAGCTACTAACTTTCCCACACTGTATAAATTGTACGTGATACAACTACCAACTTTACCACATTCTATAAATTGTAGGTGATAGAGCTACCAACTTTCCCACACTGTATAAATTGTACGTGATAGAGCTTCCAACTTTCCCACACTGTAAAAATTGTACGTGATAGAGCTACCAACTTTCCCACATTGTATGGATTGTACGTGATAGAGCTACAAAAACTTTCCCACACTGTTTAAATTGTACGTCATAGAGCCACCAACTATCCTACACTTTTTAAATTCTACGTGATAGAGCTACCAACTTTCCCACACTGTATAAATTGTACGTGATAGAGCTACCAATTTTCCCACTCTGTTTAAATTGTACGTGATAGAGCTACCAACTTTCCCACACTGTATCAATTGTACGTAATAGTGCTACCAACGTTCCCACACTCTATAAATTGTACGTGATCGAACTACGAACTTTCCCACACTGTATAAATTGTACACGATAGAGCTACCTACTTTCCCACACTGTATAAATTGTACATGATAGAGCTACTCACTTTCACACACTATATTAATTGTACATGATAGAGCCACCAACTTTCCCACACTGTATAAATTGTACGTGATAGAGCTTCAAACTTTCCCACACTGTATCGATTGTACGTGATAGAGCTAACAACATTCCCACACTGTTTAAATTGTACTTGATAGAGCTACCAACTTTCCCACACTGTATAAATTGTACTTGATAGAGGTACCAACTTTTCCACACTCCATATATTGTATGTGATAGAGCTACCAACTTTCCCACAATGTATAAATTGTATGAGATAGAGCTACCAACTTTGACACACTTTATAAATTTTATGTGATAGGACCACCAACTTTCCCACACTGTATAAATTGTACGTGATAGAGCTACCAACTTTCACACACTGTATAAATTGTACGTCATAGAGCTAGCAACTTTCCCACACTGTATATATTGTATGTGATAGAGGTACCACCTTTCCCACAATGTATAATTATACGTGATAGAGCTACCTACTTTCCCACACTGTTTAAATTGTACGTGATACAACTACGAACTTTACCACACTCTATAAATTGTAGGTGATAGAGCTACCAACTTTCCCACACTGTATAAATTGTACGTGATTCAACTACGAACTTTACCACACTGTATAAATTGTACGTGATAGAGCTACCAACTTTCCCACACTGTATAAATTTTACGTGATGGAGCTACCAACTTTCCCACACTGTATAAATTGTACGTGATACAACTACTAACTTTACCACACTGTATAAATTGTACGTGATAGAGCTACCAACTTTCCCACACTTTAAAAATTTTACGTGATAGAGCTACCAACTTTCCCACACTGTATAAATTGTACGTTATACAACTACGATCTTTACCAAACTGTATAAATTGTACGTGATAGAGCTACCAACTTTCCCACACTGATTAAATTTTACATGATAGAGCTACCAACTTTCCCACACTGTATCAATTGTACGTAATAGAGCTACCAACTTTCCCACACTCTATAAATTGTACGTCATCGAACTACGAACTTTCCCACACTCTATAAATTGTACGTGATAGAGCTACCAACATTCCCACACTGTATAAATTGTACTTGATTGAGCTACTAACTTTCCCACACTGTATAAATTGTACGTAATAGAGCTACCAACTTTCCCACACTCTATAAATTGTACGTGATCGAACTACGAACTTTCCCACACTCTATAAATTGTACGTGATAGAGCTACCATCTTTCCCACACTGTATAAATTGTACGTGATAGAGCTACTAACTTTCCAACATTGTATAAATTGTACGTGATAGAGCTACCAACTTTCCCACACTGTATAAATTTTACGTGATAGAGCTACCTACTTTCCCACAGTGGATAAACTTTACGTGATGGAGCTACCAACTTTCCCACACTGTTTAAATTGTACATGATAGAGCCACCAACTTTCCTACACTTTTAAAATTGTACGTGATGGAGCTACCAACTTTCCCACATTGTATGGATTGTACGTGATAGAGCTACCAACTTTCCCACACTGTTTAAATTGTACGTGATAGAGCCACCAACTTTCCTACACTTTTTAAATCGTACGTGATAGAGCTAACAACTTTCCCACAATGTATAAATTGTACGTGATAGAGCTACCAACTTTCCCACAATGTATCAGTTGTTCGTAATAGAGCTACCAACTTTCCCACACTCTATAAATTGTACGTGATCGAACTACGAACTTTCCCACACTGTATAAATTGTACACGATAGAACTACCTACTTTCCCACACTGTATATATTGTACGTGATAGAGCTACCAATTTTCCCACTCTGTTTAAATTGTACGTGATAGAGCTACCAACTTTCCAACACTGTATAAATTGCACGTGATAGAGCTACCAACTTTCCCACACTGTTTAAATTGTACGTGATTGAGCTACCAAATTTCCAACACTGTATAAATTGTACGTGTTAGAGCATCCAACTTTCCCACACTGTATAAATTGTACGTGATTGAGATACCAACTTTCCCATACTGTAAAAATTGTACGTGATAGAGGTACCAACTTTGCCACACTGTATAAATTGTACGTGATAGAGCTACCAACTTTCCCACAGTGGATAAATTTTACGTGATGGAGATACCAACTTTCCCACACTGTTTCAATTTTACATGATAGAGCTACCAACTTTCCCACACTGTATCAATTGTACGTAATAGAACTACCAACTTTCCCACACTCTATAAATTGTACGTCATCGAACTACAAACTTTCCCACACTCTATAAATTGTACGTGATAGAGCTACCAACTTTCCCACACTGTATAAATTGTATTAGATAGAGCTACCAACTTTCCCACACTTTATATATTGTATGTGATAGGTCCTCCAACGTTCCCACACTGTCTAAATTGTACGTGATAGAGCTACCGACTTTCACACACCGTATAAATTGTACGTCATAGATCTAGCAACTTTCCCACACTGTATATATTGTATGTGATAGAGGTACCAACTTTCCCACAATGTATAAATTATACGTGATAGAGCTACCAACTTTCCCACACTGTATAAATTGTACGTGATAGAGCTACCAACTTTCCCACACTGTTTAAATTGTACGTGATACAACTACGAACTTTACCACACTCTATAAATTGTAGGTGATAGAGCTACAAACTTTCCCACACTGTATAAATTTTACGTGATGGAGCTACTAACTTTCCAACACTGTATAAATTATACGTGATACAACTACGAACTTTACCACACTGTATAAATTGTACGTGATAGAGCTACCAACTTTCCCACACTGTATAAATTTTACTTGATGGAGCTACCAACCTCCCACACTGTATAAATTGTACGTGATACAACTACGAACTTTACCACACTGTATAAATTGTACGTGATAGAGCTACCAACTTTCCCACACTTTATAAATTTTACGTGATAGAGCTACCAACTTTCCCACACTGTATAAATTGTACGTGATACAACTACGATCTTTACCACACTGTATAAATTGTACGTGATAGAGCTACCAACTTTCCCACACTGTATAAATTTTACGTGATAGAGCTACCAACTTTCCCACACTGTATAAATTGTACGTGATACAACTAAGAACTTTACCACACTGTATAATTTGTACGTGATAGAGCTACCAACTTTCCCACACTGTATAAATTTTACGTGATGGAGCTACCAACTTTCCCACACTGTTTAAATTGTACATGATAGAGCTACCAACTTTCCCGCACTGTTTAAATTGTACATGATAGAGCCACCAACTTTCCCACACTGTATCGATTGTACGTGATAGAGCTAACAACATTCCCACACTGTTTAAATTGTACGTGATAGAGCTACCAACTTTCCCACACTGTATAAATTGTACTTGATAGAGCTGCCAACTTTCCCACAATGTATTAATTGTACTTGATAGAGCTACCAACTTTCAAACACTGTATAAATTGCACGTGATAGAGCTACCAACTTTCCCACACTGTTTAAATTGTACGTGATTGAGCTACCAAATTTCCAACACTGTATAAATTGTACGTGTTAGAGCATCCAACTTTCCCACACTGTATAAATTGTACGTGATTGAGATACCAACTTTCCCATACTGTAAAAATTGTACGTGATAGAGGTACCAACTTTGCCACACTGTATAAATTGTACGTGATAGAGCTACCAACTTTCAAACACTGTATAAATTGCACGTGATAGAGCTACCAACTTTCCCACACTGTTTAAATTGTACGTGATTGAGCTACCAAATTTCCAACACTGTATAAATTGTACGTGTTAGAGCATCCAACTTTCCCACACTGTATAAATTGTACGTGATTGAGATACCAACTTTCCCATACTGTAAAAATTGTACGTGATAGAGGTACCAACTTTGCCACACTGTATAAATTGTACGTGATAGAGCTACCAACTTTCCCACAGTGGATAAATTTTACGTGATGGAGCTACCAACTTTCCAACACTGTTTAAATTTTACATGATAGAGCTACCAACTTTCACACACTGTATCAATTGTATGTAATAGGACTACCAACTTTCCCACACTCTATAAATTGTACGTCATCGAACTACGAACTTTCCCACACTCTAAAAATTGTATGTGATAGAGCTACCAACTTTCCCACACTGTATAAATTGTACGTGATAGAGCTACTAACTTTCCCACACTGTATAAATTGTACGTGATACAACTACCAACTTTACCACACTCTATAAATTATACGTGATTGAACTACGAACTTTCCCACACTGTATAAATTGTACACGATACAGCTACCTACTTTCTCACACTGTATAAATTGTACGTGTTAGAGCATCCAATTTTCCCACTCTGTTTAAATTGTACGTGATAGAACTACCAACTTTCCAACACTGTATAAATTGCACGTGATAGAGCTACCAACTTTCCCACACTGTTTAAATTGTACGTGATAGAGCTACCAACTTTCCCACACTGTATCAATTTTACGTAATAGAGCTACCAACTTTCCCACACTCTATAAATTGTACGTGATCGAACTACGAACTTTCACACACTGTATAAATTGTACACGATAGAGCTACCTACTTTCCCACACTGTATAAATTGTACATGATAGAGCTACTAACTTTCACACACTATATTAATTGTACGTGATAGAGCCACCAACTTTACCACACTGTATAAATTGTACGTGATAGAGCTTCCAACTTTCCCACACTGTATCGATTGTACGTGATAGAGCTAACAACATTCCCACACTGTTTAAATTGTACGTGATAGAGCTACCAACTTTCCCACACTGTATAAATTGTACTTGATAGAGCTGCCAACTTTCCCGCAATGTATTAATTGTACTTGATAGAGCTACCAACTTTCCCACACTGTTTAAATTGTACGTGATAGATCTACCAACTTTCCCACACTGTATAAATTGTACGTGATAGATCTACCAACTTTCCCACACTGTATAAATTGTACGTGATAGAGCTACCAACTTTCAAACACTTTATCAATTGTACGTAATAGAGCTACCAACTTTCCCACACTGTATAAATTTTACGTGTTAGAGCTAACAATTTTCCCACTCTGTTTAAATTGTACTTGATAGAGCTACCAAATTTCCAACACTGTATCAATTGTATGTGATAGAGCTACCAACTTTCCCACACTGTTTAAATTGTACGTGATTGAGCTACCAAATTTCCAACACTGTATAAATTGTACGTGTTAGAGCATCCAACTTTCCCACACTGTATAAATTGTACGTGATTGAGATACCAACTTTCCCATACTGTATGAATTCTACGTGATAGAGGTACCAACTTTGCCACACTGTATAAATTGTACGTGATAGAGCTACCAACTTTCCCACAGTGGATAAATTTTACGTGATGGAGCTACCAACTTTCCCACACTGATTAAATTTTACATGATAGAGCTACCAACTTTCCCACACTGTATCAATTGTACGTAATAGAGCTACCAACTTTCCCACACTCTATAAATTGTACGTCATCGAACTACGAACTTTCCCACACTCTATAAATTGTACGTGATAGAGCTACCAACATTCCCACACTGTATAAATTGTACTTGATTGAGCTACTAACTTTCCCACACTGTATAATTTGTACGTAATAGAGCTACCAACTTTCCCACACTCTATAAATTGTACGTGATCGAACTACGAACTTTCCCACACTCTATAAATTGTACGTGATAGAGCTACCATCTTTCCCACACTGTATAAATTGTACGTGATAGAGCTACTAACTTTCCAACACTGTATAAATTGTACGTGATAGAGCTACCAACTTTCCCACACTGTATAAATTTTACGTGATAGAGCTACCTACTTTCCCACAGTGGATAAACTTTACGTGATGGAGCTACCAACTTTCCCACACTGTTTAAATTGTACATGATAGAGCCACCAACTTTCCTACACTTTTAAAATTGTACGTGATAGAGCTACCAACTTTCCCACATTGTATGGATTGTACGTGATAGAGCTACCAACTTTCCCACACTGTTTAAATTGTACGTGATAGAGCCACCAACTTTCCTACACTTTTTAAATCGTACGTGATAGAGCTAACAACTTTCCCACAATGTATAAATTGTACGTGATAGAGCTACCAACTTTCCCACACTGTATCAGTTGTTCGTAATAGAGCTACCAACTTTCCCACACTCTATAAATTGTACGTGATCGAACTACGAACTTTCCCACACTGTATAAATTGTACACGATAGAGCTACCTACTTTCCCACACTGTATAAATTGTACGTGATAGAGCTACCAATTTTCCCACTCTGTTTAAATTGTACGTGATAGAGCTACCAACTTTCCAACACTGTATAAATTGCACGTGATAGAGCTACCAACTTTCCCACACTGTTTAAATTGTACGTGATTGAGCTACCAAATTTCCAACACTGTATAAATTGTACGTGTTAGAGCATCCAACTTTCCCACACTGTATAAATTGTACGTGATTGAGATACCAACTTTCCCATACTGTAAAAATTGTACGTGATAGAGGTACCAACTTTGCCACACTGTATAAATTGTACGTGATAGAGCTACCAACTTTCCCACAGTGGATAAATTTTACATGATGGAGCTACCAACTTTCCCACACTGTTTCAATTTTACATGATAGAGCTACCAACTTTCCCACACTGTATCAATTGTACGTAATAGAACTACCAACTTTCCCACACTCTATAAATTGTACGTCATCGAACTACAAACTTTCCCACACTCTATAAATTGTACGTGATAGAGCTACCAACTTTCCCACACTGTATAAATTGTATGAGATAGAGCTGCCAACTTTCCCACACTTTATATATTGTATGTGATAGGTCCACCAACGTTCCCACACTGTCTAAATTGTACATGATAGAGCTACCGACTTTCACACACCGTATAAATTGTACGTCATAGATCTAGCAACTTTCCCACACTGTATATATTGTATGTGATAGAGGTACCAACTTTCCCACAATGTATAAATTATACGTGATAGAGCTACCAACTTTCCCACACTGTTTAAATTGTACGTGATACAACTACGAACTTTACCACACTCTATAAATTGTAGGTGATAGAGCTACCAACTTTCCCACACTGTATAAATTTTACGTGATGGAGCTACTAACTTTCCAACACTGTATAAATTATACGTGATACAACTACGAACTTTACCACACTGTATAAATTGTACGTGATAGAGCTACCAACTTTCCCACACTGTATAAATTTTACGTGATCGAGCTACCAACCTCCCACACTGTATAAATTGTACGTGATACAACTACGAACTTTACCACACTGTATAAATTGTACGTGATAGAGCTACCAACTTTCCCACACTTTATAAATTTTACGTGATAGAGCTACCAACTTTCCCACACTGTATAAATTGTACGTGATACAACTACGATCTTTACCACACTGTATAAATTGTACGTGATAGAGCTACCAACTTTCCCACACTGTATAAATTTTACGTGATAGAGCTACCAACTTTCCCACACTGTATAAATTGTACGTGATACAACTAAGAACTTTACCACACTGTATAATTTGTACGTGATAGAGCTACCAACTTTCCCACACTGTATAAATTTTACGTGATGGAGCTACCAACTTTCCCACACTGTTTAAATTGTACATGATAGAGCCACCAACTTTCCCACACTGTATAAATTGTACGTGATACAGCTACCAACTTTCCCACATTGTATGGATTGTACGTGAAAGAGCTACCAACTTTCCCACACTTTTTAAATTTTATGTGATATAGCTACCAACTTTCCCACAATGTATAAATTGTACGTGATAGAGCTAACAACTTTCCAACACTGTTTCAATTGTTCGTAATAGAGCTACCAACTTTCCCACACTCTATAAATTGTACGTAATCGAACTACGACCTTTCCCACACTGTATAAATCGTACACGATAGAGCTACCTACTTTCCCACACTGTATAAATTGTACGTGATAGAGCTACCAATGTTCCCACTCTGTTTAAATTGTACGTGATAGAGCTACCAACTTTCCAACACTGTATAAATTGCACGTGATAGAGCTACCAACATTCCCACACTGTTTAAATTGTACGTGATAGAGCTACCAACTTTCTAACACTGTATAAATTGTACCTGGTAGAGCTACCAACTTTACCACACTGTATAAATTGTACGTGATTGAGATACCAATTTTCCCATACTATATAAATTGTACGTGATAGAGGTACCAACTTTCCCACACTGTATAAATTGTACGTGATAGAGCTACCAATTTTCCCACAGTGGATACATTTTACGTGATGGAGTTACCAACGTTCCCACGCTGTTTAAATTTTACATGATGGAACTACCAACTTTCCCACACTGCATAAATTGTACGTGGTAGAGCTACAAACTTTCCCATACTGTAGAAATTGTACATGATTGAGCTACCTACTTTTCAATACTTTAGAAATTCTACGTGATTGAGCTACCAACTGTCGCATACTGTATAAATTGTACTTGATAGAGCTACCAACTTTCCCACAATGTATAAATTCTATGAGATAGAGCTACTAACTTTCCCACACTTTATAAATTGTATGTGATAGGACCACCAACTTTCCCACACTGTGTTAATTCTACGTGATAGAGCTACCAACTTTCCCACACTGTATAAATTGTACGTCATAGAGCTACCAACTTTCCCACACTGTATAAATTGTATGTGATAGAGGTACCAACATTCCCACACTGTATAAATTATACTTGATAGAGCTACCAAATTTCCCACACTGTATAAATTTTACGTGATAGAGCTACCAAATTTCCCACACTCTATAAATTATACGTGATAGAGCTACCAACTTTCCCACACTGTATAAATTGTACGTGATAGAGCTACCAAATTTCCCACACTGTATAAATTGTACATGATAGAGCTACTAACTTTCACACACTATATTAATTGTACGTGATAGAGCCACCAACTTTCCCACACTGTATAAATTGTACGTGATAGAACTTCCAACTTTCCCACACTGTATCGATTGTACGTGATAGATCTAACAACATTCCCACACTCTTTACATTGTACGTGATAGAGGTAACAACTTTCCCACAATGTATAAATTGTACATGATAGAGCTACCAACTTTCCCACACTGTATCAGTTGTTCGTAATAGAGCTACCAACTTTCCCACACTCTATAAATTGTACGTGATCGAACTACGAACTTTCCCACACTGTATAAATTGTACACGATAGAGCTACCTACTTTCCCACACTGTATAAATTGTACGTGATAGAGCTACCAATTTTCCCACTCTGTTTAAATTGTACGTGATAGAGCTACCAACTTTCCAACACTGTATAAATTGCACGTGATTGAGCTACCAAATTTCCAACACTGTATAAATTGTACGTGATTGAGATACCAACTTTCCCATACTGTAAAAATTGTACGTGATAGAGGTACCAACTTTGCCACACTGTATAAATTGTACGTGATAGAGCTACCAACTTTCCCACAGTGGATAAATTTTACGTGATGGAGCTACCAACTTTCCCACACTGTTTCAATTTTACATGATAGAGCTACCAACTTTCCCACACTGTATCAATTGTACGTAATAGAACTACCAACTTTCCCACACTCTATAAATTGTACGTCATCGAACTACAAACTTTCCCACACTCTATAAATTGTATGTGATAGAGCTACCAACTTTCCCACACTGTATAAATTGTATGAGATAGAGCTAGCAACTTTCCCACACTTTATATATTGTATGTGATAGGTCCACCAACTTTCCCACACTGTATAAATTGTACGTGATAGAGCTACCGACTTTCACACACTGTATAAATTGTACGTCATAGAGCTAGCAACTTTCCCACACTGTATATATTGTATGTGATAGATGTACCAACTTTCCCACGATGTATAAATTATACGTGATAGAGCTACCAACTTTCCCACACTGTTTAAATTGTACGTGATACAACTACGAACTTTACCACACTCTATAAATTGTAGGTGATAGAGCTACCAACTTTCCCACACTGTATAAATTTTACGTGATGGAGCTACTAACTTTCCAACACTGTATAAATTATACGTGATACAACTACGAACTTTACCACACTGTATAAATTGTACGTGATAGAGCTACCAACTTTCCCACACTGTATAAATTTTACGTGATCGAGCTACCAACCTCCCACACTGTATAAATTTTACGTGATGGAGCTACCAACTTTCCCACACTGTATAAATTGTACGTGATACAACTACGAACTTTACCACACTGTATAAATTGTACGTGATTGAGATACCAACTTTCCCATACTGTATAAATTGTACGTGATAGAGGTACCAACTTTGCCACACTGTATAAATTGTACGTGATAGAGCTACCAACTTTCCCACTGTCGATAAATTTTACGTGATGGAGCTACCAACTTTCCCACACTGTTTAAATTTTACATGATAGAGGTACCAACTTTCCCACACTGTATCAATTGTACGTAATAGAGCTACCAACTTTCCCACACTCTATAAATTGTACGTCATAGAACTACGAACTTTCCCACACTCCATAAATTGTACGTGATAGAGCTACCAACTTTTCCACACTGTATAAATTGTACGTGATATAGCTACTAACTTTCCCACACTGTATAAATTGTACGTGATGGAGCTACCTACGTTCCCACACTGTTTAAATTGTACATGATAGAGCCACCAACTTTCCTACACTTTATAAATTTTACGTGATAGAGCAACCAACTTTCCCACATTGTATGGATTGTACGTGATAGAGCTACCAACTTTCCCACACTGTTTAAATTGTAAGTGATTGAGCTACCAAATTTCCAACACTGTATAAATTGTACGTGTTAGAGCATCCAACTTTCCTACACTGTATAAATTGTACGTGATTGAGATACCAACTTTCCCATACTGTATAAATTGTACGTGATAGAGGTACCAACTTTGCCACACTGTATAAATTGTACGTGATAGAGCTACCAACTTTCCCACTGTCGATAAATTTTACGTGATGGAGCTACCAACTTTCCCACACTGTTTAAATTTTACATGATAGAGCTACCAACTTTCCCACACTGTATCAATTGTACGTAATAGACCTACCAACTTTCCCACACTCTATAAATTGTACATCATCGAACTACGAACTTTCCCACACTCTATAAATTGTACGTGATAGAGCTACCAACTTTCCCACACTGTATAAATTCTACGTGATATAGCTACTAACTTTCCCACACTGTATAAATTGTACGTGATACAACTACCAACTTTACCACATTCTATAAATTGTAGGTGATAGAGCTACCAACTTTCCCACACTGTATAAATTGTACGTGATAGAGCTTCCAACTTTCCCACACTGTAAAAATTGTACGTGATAGAGCTACCAACTTTCCCACATTGTATGGATTGTACGTGATAGAGCCACAAAAACTTTCCCACACTGTTTAAATTGTACGTGATAGAGCCACCAACTTTCCTACACTTTTTAAATTCTACGTGATAGAGCTACCAACTTTCCCACAATCTATAAATTGTACGTGATAGAGCTACCAACTTTCCCACACTGTATCAATTGTACGTAATAGAGCTACCAACTTTCCCACACTCTATAAATTGTACGTGATCGAACTACGAACTTTCCCACACTCTATAAATTGTACGTGATAGAGCTACCATCTTTCCCACACTGTATAAATTGTACGTGATAGAGCTACTAACTTTCCAACACTGTATAAATTGTACGTGATAGAGCTACCAACTTTCCCACACTGTATAAATTTTACGTGATAGAGCTACCTACTTTCCCACAGTGGATAAACTTTACGTGATGGAGCTACCAACTTTCCCACACTGTTTAAATTGTACATGATAGAGCCACCAACTTTCCTACACTTTTAAAATTGTACGTGATGGAGCTACCAACTTTCCCACATTGTATGGATTGTACGTGATAGTGCTACCAACTTTCCCACACTGTTTAAATTGTACGTGATAGAGCCACCAACTTTCCTACACTTTTTAAATCGTACGTGATAGAGCTAACAACTTTCCCACAATGTATAAATTGTACGTGATAGAGCTACCAACTTTCCCACACTGTATCAGTTGTTCGTAATAGAGCTACCAACTTTCCCACACTCTATAAATTGTACGTGATCGAACTACGAACTTTCCCACACTGTATAAATTGTACACGATAGAACTACCTACTTTCCCACACTGTATAAATTGTACGTGATAGAGCTACCAATTTTCCCACTCTGTTTAAATTGTACGTGATAGAGCTACCAACTTTCCAACACTGTATAAATTGCACGTGATAGAGCTACCAACTTTCCCACACTGTTTAAATTGTACGTGATTGAGCTACAAAATTTCCAACACTGTATAAATTGTACGTGTTAGAGCATCCAACTTTCCCACACTGTATAAATTGTACGTGATTGAGATACCAACTTTCCCATACTGTAAAAATTGTACGTGATAGAGGTACCAACTTTGCCACACTGTATAAATTGTACGTGATAGAGCTACCAACTTTCCCACAGTGGATAAATTTTACGTGATAGAGCTACCAACTTTCCCACACTGTATCAATTGTACGTAATAGAACTACCAACTTTCCCACACTCTATAAATTGTACGTCATCGAACTACAAACTTTCCCACACTCTATAAATTGTACGTGATAGAGCTACCAACTTTCCCACACTGTATAAATTGTATTAGATAGAGCTACCAACTTTCCCACACTTTATATATTGTATGTGATAGGTCCTCCAACGTTCCCACACTGTCTAAATTGTACGTGATAGAGCTACCGACTTTCACACACCGTATAAATTGTACGTCATAGATCTAGCAACTTTCCCACACTGTATATATTGTATGTGATAGAGGTACCAACTTTCCCACAATGTATAAATTATACGTGATAGAGCTACCAACTTTCCCACACTGTATAAATTGTACGTGATAGAGCTACCAACTTTCCCACACTGTTTAAATTGTACGTGATACAACTACGAACTTTACCACACTCTATAAATTGTAGGTGATAGAGCTACCAACTTTCCCACACTGTATAAATTTTACGTGATGGAGCTACTAACTTTCCAACACTGTATAAATTATACGTGATACAACTACGAACTTTACCACACTGTATAAATTGTACGTGATAGAGCTACCAACTTTCCCACACTGTATAAATTTTACTTGATGGAGCTACCAACCTCCCACACTGTATAAATTGTACGTGATACAACTACGAACTTTACCACACTGTATAAATTGTACGTGATAGAGCTACCAACTTTCCCACACTTTATAAATTTTACGTGATAGAGCTACCAACTTTCCCACACTGTATAAATTGTACGTGATACAACTACGATCTTTACCACACTGTATAAATTGTACGTGATAGAGCTACCAACTTTCCCACACTGTATAAATTTTACGTGATAGAGCTACCAACTTTCCCACACTGTATAAATTGTACGTGATACAACTAAGAACTTTACCACACTGTATAATTTGTACGTGATAGAGCTACCAACTTTCCCACACTGTATAAATTTTACGTGATGGAGCTACCAACTTTCCCACACTGTTTAAATTGTACATGATAGAGCTACCAACTTTCCCGCACTGTTTAAATTGTACATGATAGAGCCACCAACTTTCCCACACTGTATCGATTGTACGTGATAGAGCTAACAACATTCCCACACTGTTTAAATTGTACGTGATAGAGCTACCAACTTTCCCACACTGTATAAATTGTACTTGATAGAGCTGCCAACTTTCCCACAATGTATTAATTGTACTTGATAGAGCTACCAACTTTCAAACACTGTATAAATTGCACGTGATAGAGCTACCAACTTTCCCACACTGTTTAAATTGTACGTGATTGAGCTACCAAATTTCCAACACTGTATAAATTGTACGTGTTAGAGCATCCAACTTTCCCACACTGTATAAATTGTACGTGATTGAGATACCAACTTTCCCATACTGTAAAAATTGTACGTGATAGAGGTACCAACTTTGCCACACTGTATAAATTGTACGTGATAGAGCTACCAACTTTCAAACACTGTATAAATTGCACGTGATAGAGCTACCAACTTTCCCACACTGTTTAAATTGTACGTGATTGAGCTACCAAATTTCCAACACTGTATAAATTGTACGTGTTAGAGCATCCAACTTTCCCACACTGTATAAATTGTACGTGATTGAGATACCAACTTTCCCATACTGTAAAAATTGTACGTGATAGAGTTACCAACTTTGCCACACTGTATAAATTGTACGTGATAGAGCTACCAACTTTCCCACAGTGGATAAATTTTACGTGATGGAGCTACCAACTTTCCAACACTGTTTAAATTTTACATGATAGAGCTACCAACTTTCACACACTGTATCAATTGTATGTAATAGGACTACCAACTTTCCCACACTCTATAAATTGTACGTCATCGAACTACGAACTTTCACACACTCTAAAAATTGTATGTGATAGAGCTACCAACTTTCCCACACTGTATAAATTGTACGTGATAGAGCTACTAACTTTCCCACACTGTATAAATTGTACGTGATACAACTACCAACTTTACCACACTCTATAAATTATACGTGATTGAACTACGAACTTTCCCACACTGTATAAATTGTACACGATACAGCTACCTACTTTCTCACACTGTATAAATTGTACGTGTTAGAGCATCCAATTTTCCCACTCTGTTTAAATTGTACGTGATAGAACTACCAACTTTCCAACACTGTATAAATTGCACGTGATAGAGCTACCAACTTTCCCACACTGTTTAAATTGTACGTGATAGAGCTACCAACTTTCCCACACTGTATCAATTTTACGTAATAGAGCTACCAACTTTCCCACACTCTATAAATTGTACGTGATCGAACTACGAACTTTCACACACTGTATAAATTGTACACGATAGAGCTACCTACTTTCCCACACTGTATAAATTGTACATGATAGAGCTACTAACTTTCACACACTATATTAATTGTACGTGATAGAGCCACCAACTTTACCACACTGTATAAATTGTACGTGATAGACCTTCCAACTTTCCCACACTGTATCGATTGTACGTGATAGAGCTAACAACATTCCCACACTGTTTAAATTGTACGTGATAGAGCTACCAACTTTCCCACACTGTATAAATTGTACTTGATAGAGCTGCCAACTTTCCCAAAATGTATTAATTGTACTTGATAGAGCTACCAACTTTCCCACACTGTTTAAATTGTACGTGATAGATCTACCAACTTTCCCACACTGTATAAATTGTACGTGATAGATCTACCAACTTTCCCACACTGTATAAATTGTACGTGATAGAGCTACCAACTTTCAAACACTTTATCAATTGTACATAATAGAGCTACCAACTTTCCCACACTGTATAAATTTTACGTGTTAGAGCTAACAATTTTCCCACTCTGTTTAAATTGTACTTGATAGAGCTACCAAATTTCCAACACTGTATCAATTGTATGTGATAGAGCTACCAACTTTCCCACACTGTTTAAATTGTACGTGATTGAGCTACCAAATTTCCAACACTGTATAAATTGTACGTGTTAGAGCATCCAACTTTCCCACACTGTATAAATTGTACGTGATTGAGATACCAACTTTCCCATACTGTATGAATTCTACGTGATAGAGGTACCAACTTTGCCACACTGTATAAATTGTACGTGATAGAGCTACCAACTTTCCCACAGTGGATAAATTTTACGTGATGGAGCTACCAACTTTCCCACACTGATTAAATTTTACATGATAGAGCTACCAACTTTCCCACACTGTATCAATTGTACGTAATAGAGCTACCAACTTTCCCACACTCTATAAATTGTACGTCATCGAACTATGAACTTTCCCACACTCTATAAATTGTACGTGATAGAGCTACCAACATTCCCACACTGTATAAATTGTACTTGATTGAGCTACTAACTTTCCCACACTGTATAATTTGTACGTAATAGAGCTACCAACTTTCCCACACTCTATAAATTGTACGTGATCGAACTACGAACTTTCCCACACTCTATAAATTGTACGTGATAGAGCTACCATCTTTCCCACACTGTATAAATTGTACGTGATAGAGCTACTAACTTTCCAACACTGTATAAATTGTACGTGATAGAGCTACCAACTTTCCCACACTGTATAAATTTTACGTGATAGAGCTACCTACTTTCCCACAGTGGATAAACTTTACGTGATGGAGCTACCAACTTTCCCACACTGTTTAAATTGTACATGATAGAGCCACCAACTTTCCTACACTTTTAAAATTGTACGTGATAGAGCTACCAACTTTCCCACATTGTATGGATTGTACGTGATAGAGCTACCAACTTTCCCACACTGTTTAAATTGTACGTGATAGAGCCACCAACTTTCCTACACTTTTTAAATCGTACGTGATAGAGCTAACAACTTTCCCACAATGTATAAATTGTAAGTGATAGAGCTACCAACTTTCCCACACTGTATCAGTTGTTCGTAATAGAGCTACCAACTTTCCCACACTCTATAAATTGTACGTGATCGAACTACGAACTTTCCCACACTGTATAAATTGTACACGATAGAGCTACCTACTTTCCCACACTGTATAAATTGTACGTGATAGAGCTACCAATTTTCCCACTCTGTTTAAATTGTACGTGATAGAGCTACCAACTTTCCAACACTGTATAAATTGCACGTGATAGAGCTACCAACTTTCCCACACTGTTTAAATTGTACGTGATTGAGCTACCAAATTTCCAACACTGTATAAATTGTACGTGTTAGAGCATCCAACTTTCCCACACTGTATAAATTGTACGTGATTGAGATACCAACTTTCCCATACTGTAAAAATTGTACGTGATAGAGGTACCAACTTTGCCACACTGTATAAATTGTACGTGATAGAGCTACCAACTTTCCCACAGTGGATAAATTTTACGTGATGGAGCTACCAACTTTCCCACACTGTTTCAATTTTACATGATAGAGCTACCAACTTTCCCACACTGTATCAATTGTACGTAATAGAACTACCAACTTTCCCACACTCTATAAATTGTACGTCATCGAACTACAAACTTTCCCACACTCTATAAATTGTACGTGATAGAGCTACCAACTTTCCCACACTGTATAAATTGTATGAGATAGAGCTGCCAACTTTCCCACACTTTATATATTGTATGTGATAGGTCCACCAACGTTCCCACACTGTCTAAATTGTACATGATAGAGCTACCGACTTTCACACACCGTATAAATTGTACGTCATAGATCTAGCAACTTTCCCACACTGTATATATTGTATGTGATAGAGGTACCAACTTTCCCACAATGTATAAATTATACGTGATAGAGCTACCAACTTTCCCACACTGTTTAAATTGTACGTGATACAACTACGAACTTTACCACACTCTATAAATTGTAGGTGATAGAGCTACCAACTTTCCCACACTGTATAAATTTTACGTGATGGAGCTACTAACTTTCCAACACTGTATAAATTATACGTGATACAACTACGAACTTTACCACACTGTATAAATTGTACGTGATAGAGCTACCAACTTTCCCACACTGTATAAATTTTACGTGATGGAGCTACCAACCTCCCACACTGTATAAATTGTACGTGATACAACTACGAACTTTACCACACTGTATAAATTGTACGTGATAGAGCTACCAACTTTCCCACACTTTATAAATTTTACGTGATAGAGCTACCAACTTTCCCACACTGTATAAATTGTACGTGATACAACTACGATCTTAACCACACTGTATAAATTGTACGTGATAGAGCTACCAACTTTCCCACACTGTATAAATTTTACGTGATAGAGCTACCAACTTTCCCACACTGTATAAATTGTACGTGATGCAACTAAGAACTTTACCACACTGTATAATTTGTACGTGATAGAGCTACCAACTTTCCCACACTGTATAAATTTTACGTGATGGAGCTACCAACTTTCCCACACTGTTTAAATTGTACATGATAGAGCCACCAACTTTCCCACACTGTATAAATTGTACGTGATACAGCTACCAACTTTCCCACATTGTATGGATTGTACGTGAAAGAGCTACCAACTTTCCCACACTTTTTAAATTTTATGTGATATAGCTACCAACTTTCCCACAATGTATAAATTGTACGTGATAGAGCTAACAACTTTCCAACACTGTTTCAATTGTTCGTAATAGAGCTACCAACTTTCCCACACTCTATAAATTGTACGTAATCGAACTACGACCTTTCCCACACTGTATAAATCGTACACGATAGAGCTACCTACTTTCCCACACTGTATAAATTGTACGTGATAGAGCTACCAATGTTCCCACTCTGTTTAAATTGTACGTGATAGAGCTACCAACTTTCCAACACTGTATAAATTGTACCTGGTAGAGCTACCAACTTTACCACACTGTATAAATTGTACGTGATTGAGATACCAATTTTCCCATACTATATAAATTGTACGTGATAGAGGTACCAACTTTCCCACACTGTATAAATTGTACGTGATAGAGCTACCAATTTTCCCACAGTGGATACATTTTACGTGATGGAGTTACCAACGTTCCCACGCTGTTTAAATTTTACATGATGGAACTACCAACTTTCCCACACTGCATAAATTGTACGTGGTAGAGCTACAAACTTTCCCATACTGTAGAAATTGTACATGATTGAGCTACCTACTTTTCAATACTTTAGAAATTCTACGTGATTGAGCTACCAACTGTCGCATACTGTATAAATTGTACTTGATAGAGCTACCAACTTTCCCACAATGTATAAATTCTATGAGATAGAGCTACTAACTTTCCCACACTTTATAAATTGTATGTGATAGGACCACCAACTTTCCCACGCTGTGTTAATTCTACGTGATAGAGCTACCAACTTTCCCACACTGTATAAATTGTACGTCATAGAGCTACCAACTTTCCCACACTGTATAAATTGTATGTGATAGAGGTACCAACATTCCCACACTGTATAAATTATACTTGATAGAGCTACCAAATTTCCCACACTGTATAAATTTTACGTGATAGAGCTACCAAATTTCCCACACTCTATAAATTATACGTGATAGAGCTACCAACTTTCCCACACTGTATAAATTGTACGTGATAGAGCTACCAAATTTCCCACACTGTATAAATTGTACATGATAGAGCTACTAACTTTCACACACTATATTAATTGTACGTGATAGAGCCACCAACTTTCCCACACTGTATAAATTGTACGTGATAGAACTTCCAACTTTCCCACACTGTATCGATTGTACGTGATAGATCTAACAACATTCCCACACTCTTTACATTGTACGTGATAGAGGTAACAACTTTCCCACAATGTATAAATTGTACATGATAGAGCTACCAACTTTCCCACACTGTATCAGTTGTTCGTAATAGAGCTACCAACTTTCCCACACTCTATAAATTGTACGTGATCGAACTACGAACTTTCCCACACTGTATAAATTGTACACGATAGAGCTACCTACTTTCCCACACTGTATAAATTGTACGTGATAGAGCTACCAATTTTCCCACTCTGTTTAAATTGTACGTGATAGAGCTACCAACTTTCCAACACTGTATAAATTGCACGTGATTGAGCTACCAAATTTCCAACACTGTATAAATTGTACGTGATTGAGATACCAACTTTCCCATACTGTAAAAATTGTACGTGATAGAGGTACCAACGTTGCCACACTGTATAAATTGTACGTGATAGAGCTACCAACTTTCCCACAGTGGATAAATTTTACGTGATGGAGCTACCAACTTTCCCACACTGTTTCAATTTTACATGATAGAGCTACCAACTTTCCCACACTGTATCAATTGTACGTAATAGAACTACCAACTTTCCCACACTCTATAAATTGTACGTCATCGAACTACAAACTTTCCCACACTCTATAAATTGTATGTGATAGAGCTACCAACTTTCCCACACTGTATAAATTGTATGAGATAGAGCTAGCAACTTTCCCACACTTTATATATTGTATGTGATAGGTCCACCAACTTTCCCACACTGTATAAATTGTACGTGATAGAGCTACCGACTTTCACACACTGTATAAATTGTACGTCATAGAGCTAGCAACTTTCCCACACTGTATATATTGTATGTGATAGATGTACCAACTTTCCCACGATGTATAAATTATACGTGATAGAGCTACCAACTTTCCCACACTGTTTAAATTGTACGTGATACAACTACGAACTTTACCACACTCTATAAATTGTAGGTGATAGAGCTACCAACTTTCCCACACTGTATAAATTTTACGTGATGGAGCTACTAACTTTCCAACACTGTATAAATTATACGTGATACAACTACGAACTTTACCACACTGTATAAATTGTACGTGATAGAGCTACCAACTTTCCCACACTGTATAAATTTTACGTGATGGAGCTACTAACTTTCCCACACTGTATAAATTGTACGTGATACAACTACGAACTTTACCACACTGTATAAATTGTACGTGATTGAGATACCAACTTTCCCATACTGTATAAATTGTACGTGATAGAGGTACCAACTTTGCCACACTGTATAAATTGTACGTGATAGAGCTACCAACTTTCCCACTGTCGATAAATTTTACGTGATGGAGCTACCAACTTTCCCACACTGTTTAAATTTTACATGATAGAGGTACCAACTTTCCCACACTGTATCAATTGTACGTAATAGAGCTACCAACTTTCCCACACTCTATAAATTGTACGTCATAGAACTACGAACTTTCCCACACTCTATAAATTGTACGTGATAGAGCTACCAACTTTTCCACACTGTATAAATTGTACGTGATATAGCTACTAACTTTCCCACACTGTATAAATTGTACGTGATGGAGCTACCTACGTTCCCACACTGTTTAAATTGTACATGATAGAGCCACCAACTTTCCTACACTTTATAAATTGTACGTGATAGAGCAACCAACTTTCCCACATTGTATGGATTGTACGTGATAGAGCTACCAACTTTCCCACACTGTTTAAATTGTAAGTGATTGAGCTACCAAATTTCCAACACTGTATAAATTGTACGTGTTAGAGCATCCAACTTTCCTACACTGTATAAATTGTACGTGATTGAGATACCAACTTTCCCATACTGTATAAATTGTACGTGATAGAGGTACCAACTTTGCCACACTGTATAAATTGTACGTGATAGAGCTACCAACTTTCCCACTGTCGATAAATTTTACGTGATGGAGCTACCAACTTTCCCACACTGTTTAAATTTTACATGATAGAGCTACCAACTTTCCCACACTGTATCAATTGTACGTAATAGACCTACCAACTTTCCCACACTCTATAAATTGTACGTCATCGAACTACGAACTTTCCCACACTCTATAAATTGTACGTGATAGAGCTACCAACTTTCCCACACTGTATAAATTCTACGTGATATAGCTACTAACTTTCCCACACTGTATAAATTGTACGTGATACAACTACCAACTTTACCACATTCTATAAATTGTAGGTGATAGAGCTACCAACTTTCCCACACTGTATAAATTGTACGTGATAGAGCTTCCAACTTTCCCACACTGTAAAAATTGTACGTGATAGAGCTACCAACTTTCCCACATTGTATGGATTGTACGTGATAGAGCCACAAAAACTTTCCCACACTGTTTAAATTGTACGTGATAGAGCCACCAACTTTCCTACACTTTTTAAATTCTACGTGATAGAGCTACCAACTTTCCCACAATCTATAAATTGTACGTGATAGAGCTACCAACTTTCCCACACTGTATCAATTGTACGTAATAGAGCTACCAACTTTCCCACACTCTATAAATTATACGTGATCGAACTACGAACTTTCCCACACTGTATAAATTGTACACGATACAGCTACCTACTTTCCCACACTGTATAAATTGTACGTGATAGAGTTACCAATTTTCCCACTCTGTTTAAATTGTACGTGATAGAGCTACCAACTTTCCAACACTGTATAAATTGCACGTGATAGAGCTACCAACTTTCCCACACTGTTTAAATTGTACGTGATAGAGCTAACAACTTTCCCACACTGTATCAATTGTACGTAATAGAGCTACCAACGTTCCCACACTCTATAAATTGTACGTGATCGAACTATGAACTTTCCCAAACTGTATAAATTGTACACGATAGAGCTACCTACTTTCCCACACTGTATAAATTGTACATGATAGAACTACTAACTTTCACACACTATATTAATTGTACGTGATAGAGCCACCAACTTTCCCACACTGTATAAATTGTACGTGATACAACTACCAACTTTACCACATTCTATAAATTGTAGGTGATAGAGCTACCAACTTTCCCACACTGTATAAATTGTACGTGATAGAGCTTCCAACTTTCCCACACTGTAAAAATTGTACGTGATAGAGCTACCAACTTTCCCACATTGTATGGATTGTACGTGATAGAGCCACAAAAACTTTCCCACACTGTTTAAATTGTACGTGATAGAGCCACCAACTTTCCTACACTTTTTAAATTCTACGTGATAGAGCTACCAACTTTCCCACAATCTATAAATTGTACGTGATAGAGCTACCAACTTTCCCACACTGTATCAATTGTACGTAATAGAGCTACCAACTTTCCCACACTCTATAAATTGTACGTGATCGAACTACGAACTTTCCCACACTCTATAAATTGTACGTGATAGAGCTACCATCTTTCCCACACTGTATAAATTGTACGTGATAGAGCTACTAACTTTCCAACACTGTATAAATTGTACGTGATAGAGCTACCAACTTTCCCACACTGTATAAATTTTACGTGATAGAGCTACCTACTTTCCCACAGTGGATAAACTTTACGTGATGGAGCTACCAACTTTCCCACACTGTTTAAATTGTACATGATAGAGCCACCAACTTTCCTACACTTTTAAAATTGTACGTGATGGAGCTACCAACTTTCCCACATTGTATGGATTGTACGTGATAGTGCTACCAACTTTCCCACACTGTTTAAATTGTACGTGATAGAGCCACCAACTTTCCTACACTTTTTAAATCGTACGTGATAGAGCTAACAACTTTCCCACAATGTATAAATTGTACGTGATAGAGCTACCAACTTTCCCACACTGTATCAGTTGTTCGTAATAGAGCTACCAACTTTCCCACACTCTATAAATTGTACGTGATCGAACTACGAACTTTCCCACACTGTATAAATTGTACACGATAGAACTACCTACTTTCCCACACTGTATAAATTGTACGTGATAGAGCTACCAATTTTCCCACTCTGTTTAAATTGTACGTGATAGAGCTACCAACTTTCCAACACTGTATAAATTGCACGTGATAGAGCTACCAACTTTCCCACACTGTTTAAATTGTACGTGATTGAGCTACAAAATTTCCAACACTGTATAAATTGTACGTGTTAGAGCATCCAACTTTCCCACACTGTATAAATTGTACGTGATTGAGATACCAACTTTCCCATACTGTAAAAATTGTACGTGATAGAGGTACCAACTTTGCCACACTGTATAAATTGTACGTGATAGAGCTACCAACTTTCCCACAGTGGATAAATTTTACGTGATAGAGCTACCAACTTTCCCACACTGTATCAATTGTACGTAATAGAACTACCAACTTTCCCACACTCTATAAATTGTACGTCATCGAACTACAAACTTTCCCACACTCTATAAATTGTACGTGATAGAGCTACCAACTTTCCCACACTGTATAAATTGTATTAGATAGAGCTACCAACTTTCCCACACTTTATATATTGTATGTGATAGGTCCTCCAACGTTCCCACACTGTCTAAATTGTACGTGATAGAGCTACCGACTTTCACACACCGTATAAATTGTACGTCATAGATCTAGCAACTTTCCCACACTGTATATATTGTATGTGATAGAGGTACCAACTTTCCCACAATGTATAAATTATACGTGATAGAGCTACCAACTTTCCCACACTGTATAAATTGTACGTGATAGAGCTACCAACTTTCCCACACTGTTTAAATTGTACGTGATACAACTACGAACTTTACCACACTCTATAAATTGTAGGTGATAGAGCTACCAACTTTCCCACACTGTATAAATTTTACGTGATGGAGCTACTAACTTTCCAACACTGTATAAATTATACGTGATACAACTACGAACTTTACCACACTGTATAAATTGTACGTGATAGAGCTACCAACTTTCCCACACTGTATAAATTTTACTTGATGGAGCTACCAACCTCCCACACTGTATAAATTGTACGTGATACAACTACGAACTTTACCACACTGTATAAATTGTACGTGATAGAGCTACCAACTTTCCCACACTTTATAAATTTTACGTGATAGAGCTACCAACTTTCCCACACTGTATAAATTGTACGTGATACAACTACGATCTTTACCACACTGTATAAATTGTACGTGATAGAGCTACCAACTTTCCCACACTGTATAAATTTTACGTGATAGAGCTACCAACTTTCCCACACTGTATAAATTGTACGTGATACAACTAAGAACTTTACCACACTGTATAATTTGTACGTGATAGAGCTACCAACTTTCCCACACTGTATAAATTTTACGTGATGGAGCTACCAACTTTCCCACACTGTTTAAATTGTACATGATAGAGCTACCAACTTTCCCGCACTGTTTAAATTGTACATGATAGAGCCACCAACTTTCCCACACTGTATCGATTGTACGTGATAGAGCTAACAACATTCCCACACTGTTTAAATTGTACGTGATAGAGCTACCAACTTTCCCACACTGTATAAATTGTACTTGATAGAGCTGCCAACTTTCCCACAATGTATTAATTGTACTTGATAGAGCTACCAACTTTCAAACACTGTATAAATTGCACGTGATAGAGCTACCAACTTTCCCACACTGTTTAAATTGTACGTGATTGAGCTACCAAATTTCCAACACTGTATAAATTGTACGTGTTAGAGCATCCAACTTTCCCACACTGTATAAATTGTACGTGATTGAGATACCAACTTTCCCATACTGTAAAAATTGTACGTGATAGAGGTACCAACTTTGCCACACTGTATAAATTGTACGTGATAGAGCTACCAACTTTCAAACACTGTATAAATTGCACGTGATAGAGCTACCAACTTTCCCACACTGTTTAAATTGTACGTGATTGAGCTACCAAATTTCCAACACTGTATAAATTGTACGTGTTAGAGCATCCAACTTTCCCACACTGTATAAATTGTACGTGATTGAGATACCAACTTTCCCATACTGTAAAAATTGTACGTGATAGAGTTACCAACTTTGCCACACTGTATAAATTGTACGTGATAGAGCTACCAACTTTCCCACAGTGGATAAATTTTACGTGATGGAGCTACCAACTTTCCAACACTGTTTAAATTTTACATGATAGAGCTACCAACTTTCACACACTGTATCAATTGTATGTAATAGGACTACCAACTTTCCCACACTCTATAAATTGTACGTCATCGAACTACGAACTTTCACACACTCTAAAAATTGTATGTGATAGAGCTACCAACTTTCCCACACTGTATAAATTGTACGTGATAGAGCTACTAACTTTCCCACACTGTATAAATTGTACGTGATACAACTACCAACTTTACCACACTCTATAAATTATACGTGATTGAACTACGAACTTTCCCACACTGTATAAATTGTACACGATACAGCTACCTACTTTCTCACACTGTATAAATTGTACGTGTTAGAGCATCCAATTTTCCCACTCTGTTTAAATTGTACGTGATAGAACTACCAACTTTCCAACACTGTATAAATTGCACGTGATAGAGCTACCAACTTTCCCACACTGTTTAAATTGTACGTGATAGAGCTACCAACTTTCCCACACTGTATCAATTTTACGTAATAGAGCTACCAACTTTCCCACACTCTATAAATTGTACGTGATCGAACTACGAACTTTCACACACTGTATAAATTGTACACGATAGAGCTACCTACTTTCCCACACTGTATAAATTGTACATGATAGAGCTACTAACTTTCACACACTATATTAATTGTACGTGATAGAGCCACCAACTTTACCACACTGTATAAATTGTACGTGATAGACCTTCCAACTTTCCCACACTGTATCGATTGTACGTGATAGAGCTAACAACATTCCCACACTGTTTAAATTGTACGTGATAGAGCTACCAACTTTCCCACACTGTATAAATTGTACTTGATAGAGCTGCCAACTTTCCCAAAATGTATTAATTGTACTTGATAGAGCTACCAACTTTCCCACACTGTTTAAATTGTACGTGATAGATCTACCAACTTTCCCACACTGTATAAATTGTACGTGATAGATCTACCAACTTTCCCACACTGTATAAATTGTACGTGATAGAGCTACCAACTTTCAAACACTTTATCAATTGTACGTAATAGAGCTACCAACTTTCCCACACTGTATAAATTTTACGTGTTAGAGCTAACAATTTTCCCACTCTGTTTAAATTGTACTTGATAGAGCTACCAAATTTCCAACACTGTATCAATTGTATGTGATAGAGCTACCAACTTTCCCACACTGTTTAAATTGTACGTGATTGAGCTACCAAATTTCCAACACTGTATAAATTGTACGTGTTAGAGCATCCAACTTTCCCACACTGTATAAATTGTACGTGATTGAGATACCAACTTTCCCATACTGTATGAATTCTACGTGATAGAGGTACCAACTTTGCCACACTGTATAAATTGTACGTGATAGAGCTACCAACTTTCCCACAGTGGATAAATTTTACGTGATGGAGCTACCAACTTTCCCACACTGATTAAATTTTACATGATAGAGCTACCAACTTTCCCACACTGTATCAATTGTACGTAATAGAGCTACCAACTTTCCCACACTCTATAAATTGTACGTCATCGAACTACGAACTTTCCCACACTCTATAAATTGTACGTGATAGAGCTACCAACATTCCCACACTGTATAAATTGTACTTGATTGAGCTACTAACTTTCCCACACTGTATAATTTGTACGTAATAGAGCTACCAACTTTCCCACACTCTATAAATTGTACGTGATCGAACTACGAACTTTCCCACACTCTATAAATTGTACGTGATAGAGCTACCATCTTTCCCACACTGTATAAATTGTACGTGATAGAGCTACTAACTTTCCAACACTGTATAAATTGTACGTGATAGAGCTACCAACTTTCCCACACTGTATAAATTTTACGTGATAGAGCTACCTACTTTCCCACAGTGGATAAACTTTACGTGATGGAGCTACCAACTTTCCCACACTGTTTAAATTGTACATGATAGAGCCACCAACTTTCCTACACTTTTAAAATTGTACGTGATAGAGCTACCAACTTTCCCACATTGTATGGATTGTACGTGATAGAGCTACCAACTTTCCCACACTGTTTAAATTGTACGTGATAGAGCCACCAACTTTCCTACACTTTTTAAATCGTACGTGATAGAGCTAACAACTTTCCCACAATGTATAAATTGTAAGTGATAGAGCTACCAACTTTCCCACACTGTATCAGTTGTTCGTAATAGAGCTACCAACTTTCCCACACTCTATAAATTGTACGTGATCGAACTACGAACTTTCCCACACTGTATAAATTGTACACGATAGAGCTACCTACTTTCCCACACTGTATAAATTGTACGTGATAGAGCTACCAATTTTCCCACTCTGTTTAAATTGTACGTGATAGAGCTACCAACTTTCCAACACTGTATAAATTGCACGTGATAGAGCTACCAACTTTCCCACACTGTTTAAATTGTACGTGATTGAGCTACCAAATTTCCAACACTGTATAAATTGTACGTGTTAGAGCATCCAACTTTCCCACACTGTATAAATTGTACGTGATTGAGATACCAACTTTCCCATACTGTAAAAATTGTACGTGATAGAGGTACCAACTTTGCCACACTGTATAAATTGTACGTGATAGAGCTACCAACTTTCCCACAGTGGATAAATTTTACGTGATGGAGCTACCAACTTTCCCACACTGTTTCAATTTTACATGATAGAGCTACCAACTTTCCCACACTGTATCAATTGTACGTAATAGAACTACCAACTTTCCCACACTCTATAAATTGTACGTCATCGAACTACAAACTTTCCCACACTCTATAAATTGTACGTGATAGAGCTACCAACTTTCCCACACTGTATAAATTGTATGAGATAGAGCTGCCAACTTTCCCACACTTTATATATTGTATGTGATAGGTCCACCAACGTTCCCACACTGTCTAAATTGTACATGATAGAGCTACCGACTTTCACACACCGTATAAATTGTACGTCATAGATCTAGCAACTTTCCCACACTGTATATATTGTATGTGATAGAGGTACCAACTTTCCCACAATGTATAAATTATACGTGATAGAGCTACCAACTTTCCCACACTGTTTAAATTGTACGTGATACAACTACGAACTTTACCACACTCTATAAATTGTAGGTGATAGAGCTACCAACTTTCCCACACTGTATAAATTTTACGTGATGGAGCTACTAACTTTCCAACACTGTATAAATTATACGTGATACAACTACGAACTTTACCACACTGTATAAATTGTACGTGATAGAGCTACCAACTTTCCCACACTGTATAAATTTTACGTGATGGAGCTACCAACCTCCCACACTGTATAAATTGTACGTGATACAACTACGAACTTTACCACACTGTATAAATTGTACGTGATAGAGCTACCAACTTTCCCACACTTTATAAATTTTACGTGATAGAGCTACCAACTTTCCCACACTGTATAAATTGTACGTGATACAACTACGATCTTTACCACACTGTATAAATTGTACGTGATAGAGCTACCAACTTTCCCACACTGTATAAATTTTACGTGATAGAGCTACCAACTTTCCCACACTGTATAAATTGTACGTGATGCAACTAAGAACTTTACCACACTGTATAATTTGTACGTGATAGAGCTACCAACTTTCCCACACTGTATAAATTTTACGTGATGGAGCTACCAACTTTCCCACACTGTTTAAATTGTACATGATAGAGCCACCAACTTTCCCACACTGTATAAATTGTACGTGATACAGCTACCAACTTTCCCACATTGTATGGATTGTACGTGAAAGAGCTACCAACATTCCCACACTTTTTAAATTTTATGTGATATAGCTACCAACTTTCCCACAATGTATAAATTGTACGTGATAGAGCTAACAACTTTCCAACACTGTTTCAATTGTTCGTAATAGAGCTACCAACTTTCCCACACTCTATAAATTGTACGTAATCGAACTACGACCTTTCCCACACTGTATAAATCGTACACGATAGAGCTACCTACTTTCCCACACTGTATAAATTGTACGTGATAGAGCTACCAATGTTCCCACTCTGTTTAAATTGTACGTGATAGAGCTACCAACTTTCCAACACTGTATAAATTGTACCTGGTAGAGCTACCAACTTTACCACACTGTATAAATTGTACGTGATTGAGATACCAATTTTCCCATACTATATAAATTGTACGTGATAGAGGTACCAACTTTCCCACACTGTATAAATTGTACGTGATAGAGCTACCAATTTTCCCACAGTGGATACATTTTACGTGATGGAGTTACCAACGTTCCCACGCTGTTTAAATTTTACATGATGGAACTACCAACTTTCCCACACTGCATAAATTGTACGTGGTAGAGCTACAAACTTTCCCATACTGTAGAAATTGTACATGATTGAGCTACCTACTTTTCAATACTTTAGAAATTCTACGTGATTGAGCTACCAACTGTCGCATACTGTATAAATTGTACTTGATAGAGCTACCAACTTTCCCACAATGTATAAATTCTATGAGATAGAGCTACTAACTTTCCCACACTTTATAAATTGTATGTGATAGGACCACCAACTTTCCCACGCTGTGTTAATTCTACGTGATAGAGCTACCAACTTTCCCACACTGTATAAATTGTACGTCATAGAGCTACCAACTTTCCCACACTGTATAAATTGTATGTGATAGAGGTACCAACATTCCCACACTGTATAAATTATACTTGATAGAGCTACCAAATTTCCCACACTGTATAAATTTTACGTGATAGAGCTACCAAATTTCCCACACTCTATAAATTATACGTGATAGAGCTACCAACTTTCCCACACTGTATAAATTGTACGTGATAGAGCTACCAAATTTCCCACACTGTATAAATTGTACATGATAGAGCTACTAACTTTCACACACTATATTAATTGTACGTGATAGAGCCACCAACTTTCCCACACTGTATAAATTGTACGTGATAGAACTTCCAACTTTCCCACACTGTATCGATTGTACGTGATAGATCTAACAACATTCCCACACTCTTTACATTGTACGTGATAGAGGTAACAACTTTCCCACAATGTATAAATTGTACATGATAGAGCTACCAACTTTCCCACACTGTATCAGTTGTTCGTAATAGAGCTACCAACTTTCCCACACTCTATAAATTGTACGTGATCGAACTACGAACTTTCCCACACTGTATAAATTGTACACGATAGAGCTACCTACTTTCCCACACTGTATAAATTGTACGTGATAGAGCTACCAATTTTCCCACTCTGTTTAAATTGTACGTGATAGAGCTACCAACTTTCCAACACTGTATAAATTGCACGTGATTGAGCTACCAAATTTCCAACACTGTATAAATTGTACGTGATTGAGATACCAACTTTCCCATACTGTAAAAATTGTACGTGATAGAGGTACCAACGTTGCCACACTGTATAAATTGTACGTGATAGAGCTACCAACTTTCCCACAGTGGATAAATTTTACGTGATGGAGCTACCAACTTTCCCACACTGTTTCAATTTTACATGATAGAGCTACCAACTTTCCCACACTGTATCAATTGTACGTAATAGAACTACCAACTTTCCCACACTCTATAAATTGTACGTCATCGAACTACAAACTTTCCCACACTCTATAAATTGTATGTGATAGAGCTACCAACTTTCCCACACTGTATAAATTGTATGAGATAGAGCTAGCAACTTTCCCACACTTTATATATTGTATGTGATAGGTCCACCAACTTTCCCACACTGTATAAATTGTACGTGATAGAGCTACCGACTTTCACACACTGTATAAATTGTACGTCATAGAGCTAGCAACTTTCCCACACTGTATATATTGTATGTGATAGATGTACCAACTTTCCCACGATGTATAAATTATACGTGATAGAGCTACCAACTTTCCCACACTGTTTAAATTGTACGTGATACAACTACGAACTTTACCACACTCTATAAATTGTAGGTGATAGAGCTACCAACTTTCCCACACTGTATAAATTTTACGTGATGGAGCTACTAACTTTCCAACACTGTATAAATTATACGTGATACAACTACGAACTTTACCACACTGTATAAATTGTACGTGATAGAGCTACCAACTTTCCCACACTGTATAAATTTTACGTGATGGAGCTACCAACTTTCCCACACTGTATAAATTGTACGTGATACAACTACGAACTTTACCACACTGTATAAATTGTACGTGATTGAGATACCAACTTTCCCATACTGTATAAATTGTACGTGATAGAGGTACCAACTTTGCCACACTGTATAAATTGTACGTGATAGAGCTACCAACTTTCCCACTGTCGATAAATTTTACGTGATGGAGCTACCAACTTTCCCACACTGTTTAAATTTTACATGATAGAGGTACCAACTTTCCCACACTGTATCAATTGTACGTAATAGAGCTACCAACTTTCCCACACTCTATAAATTGTACGTCATAGAACTACGAACTTTCCCACACTCTATAAATTTTACGTGATAGAGCTACCAACTTTTCCACACTGTATAAATTGTACGTGATATAGCTACTAACTTTCCCACACTGTATAAATTGTACGTGATGGAGCTACCTACGTTCCCACACTGTTTAAATTGTACATGATAGAGCCACCAACTTTCCTACACTTTATAAATTGTACGTGATAGAGCAACCAACTTTCCCACATTGTATGGATTGTACGTGATAGAGCTACCAACTTTCCCACACTGTTTAAATTGTAAGTGATTGAGCTACCAAATTTCCAACACTGTATAAATTGTACGTGTTAGAGCATCCAACTTTCCTACACTGTATAAATTGTACGTGATTGAGATACCAACTTTCCCATACTGTATAAATTGTACGTGATAGAGGTACCAACTTTGCCACACTGTATAAATTGTACGTGATAGAGCTACCAACTTTCCCACTGTCGATAAATTTTACGTGATGGAGCTACCAACTTTCCCACACTGTTTAAATTTTACATGATAGAGCTACCAACTTTCCCACACTGTATCAATTGTACGTAATAGACCTACCAACTTTCCCACACTCTATAAATTGTACGTCATCGAACTACGAACTTTCCCACACTCTATAAATTGTACGTGATAGAGCTACCAACTTTCCCACACTGTATAAATTCTACGTGATATAGCTACTAACTTTCCCACACTGTATAAATTGTACGTGATACAACTACCAACTTTACCACATTCTATAAATTGTAGGTGATAGAGCTACCAACTTTCCCACACTGTATAAATTGTACGTGATAGAGCTTCCAACTTTCCCACACTGTAAAAATTGTACGTGATAGAGCTACCAACTTTCCCACATTGTATGGATTGTACGTGATAGAGCCACAAAAACTTTCCCACACTGTTTAAATTGTACGTGATAGAGCCACCAACTTTCCTACACTTTTTAAATTCTACGTGATAGAGCTACCAACTTTCCCACAATCTATAAATTGTACGTGATAGAGCTACCAACTTTCCCACACTGTATCAATTGTACGTAATAGAGCTACCAACTTTCCCACACTCTATAAATTATACGTGATCGAACTACGAACTTTCCCACACTGTATAAATTGTACACGATACAGCTACCTACTTTCCCACACTGTATAAATTGTACGTGATAGAGTTACCAATTTTCCCACTCTGTTTAAATTGTACGTGATAGAGCTACCAACTTTCCAACACTGTATAAATTGCACGTGATAGAGCTACCAACTTTCCCACACTGTTTAAATTGTACGTGATAGAGCTACCAACTTTCCCACACTGTATCAATTGTACGTAATAGAGCTACCAACGTTCCCACACTCTATAAATTGTACGTGATCGAACTATGAACTTTCCCAAACTGTATAAATTGTACACGATAGAGCTACCTACTTTCCCACACTGTATAAATTGTACATGATAGAACTACTAACTTTCACACACTATATTAATTGTACGTGATAGAGCCACCAACTTTCCCACACTGTATAAATTGTACGTGATACAGCTTCCGACTTTCCCACACTGTATCGATTGTACGTGATAGAGCTAACAACATTCCCACACTGTTTAAATTGTACTTGATACAGCTACCAACTTTCCCACACTGTATAAATTGTACTTGATAGAGCTACCAACTTTTCCACACTCCATATATTGTATGTGATAGAGCTACCAACTTTCCCACACTGTATAAATTGTACGTGATACAACTACCAACTTTACCACATTCTATAAATTGTAGGTGATAGAGCTACCAACTTTCCCACACTGTATAAATTGTACGTGATAGAGCTTCCAACTTTCCCACACTGTAAACATTGTACGTGATAGAGCTACCAACTTTCCCACATTGTATGGATTGTACGTGATAGAGCTACAAAAACTTTCCCACACTGTTTAAATTGTACGTGATAGAGCCACCAACTTTCCTACACTTTTTAAATTCTACATGATAGAGCTACCAACTTTCCCACAATCTATAAATTGTACGTGATAGATCTACCAACTTTCCCACACTGTATAAATTGTACGTGATAGAGCTTCCAACTTTCCCACACTGTAAAAATTGTACGTGATAGAGCTACCAACTTTCCCACATTGTATGGATTGTACGTGATAGAGCTACAAAAACTTTCCCACACTGTTTAAATTGTACGTGATAGAGCCACCAACTTTCCTACACTTTTTAAATTCTACGTGATAGAGCTACCAACTTTCCCACAATATATAAATTGTACGTGATAGATCTACCAACTTTCCCACACTGTATAAATTGTACGTGATAGATCTACCAACTTTCCCACACTGTATAAATTGTACGTGATAAAGCTACCAACTTTCACACACTTTATCAATTGTACGTGATAGAGCTACCAACTTTCCCACACTGTATAAATTTTACGTGTTAGAGCTACCAATTTTCCCACTCTGTTTAAATTGTACTTGATAGAGCTACCAAATTTCCAACACTATATCAATTGTACGTGATAGAGCTACCAACTTTCGCACACTGTTTAAATTGTAAGTGATTGAGCTACCAAATTTCCAACACTGTATAAATTGTACGTGTTAGAGCATCAAACTTTCCCACACTGTATAAATTGTACGTGATTGAGATACCAACTTTCCCATACTGTATAAATTGTACGTGATAGAGGTACCAACTTTGCCACACTGTATAAATTGTACGTGATAGAGCTACCAACTTTCCCACTGTCGATAAATTTTACGTGATGGAGCGACCAACTTTCCCACACTGTTTAAATTTTACATGATAGAGCTACCAACTTTCCCACACTGTATCAATTTTACGTAATAGAGCTACCAACTTTCCCACACTCAATAAATTGTACGTCATCGAACTACGAACTTTCCCACACTCGAAAAATTGTACGTGATAGAGCTACCAACTTTCCCACACTGTATAAATTGTACGTGATATAGCTACTAACTTTCCCACACTGTATAAATTGTACGTGATACAACTACCAACTTTACCACATTCTATAAATTGTAGGTGATAGAGCTACCAACTTTCCCACACTGTATAAATTGTACGTGATAGAGCTTCCAACTTTCCCACACTGTAAAAATTGTACGTGATAGAGCTACCAAATTTCCCACATTGTATGGATTGTACGTGATGGAGCTACCTACGTTCCCACACTGTTTAAATTGTACATGATAGAGCCACCAACTTTCCTACACATTAAAAATTGTACGTGATAGAGCTCCCAACTTTCCCACATTGTATGGATTGTACGTGATAGAGCTACCAACTTTCCCACACTGTTTAAATTGTAAGTGATTGAGCTTCCAAATTTCCAACACTGTATAAATTGTACGTGTTAGAGCATCCAACTTTCCCACACTGTATAAATTGTACGTGATTGAGATACCAACTTTCCCATACTGTATAAATTGTACGTGATAGAGGTACCAACTTTGCCACACTGTATAAATTGTACGTGATAGAGCTACCAACTTTCCCACTGTCGATAAATTTTACGTGATGGAGCTACCAACTTTCCCACACTGTTTAAATTTTACATGATAGAGCTACCAACTTTCCCACACTGTATAAATTTTACGTGTTAGAGCTACCAATTTTCCCACTCTGTTTAAATTGTACTTGATAGAGCTACCAAATTTCCAACACTATATCAATTGTACGTGATAGAGCTACCAACTTTCGCACACTGTTTAAATTGTAAGTGATTGAGCTACCAAATTTCCAACACTGTATAAATTGTACGTGTTAGAGCATCAAACTTTCCCACACTGTATAAATTGTACGTGATTGAGATACCAACTTTCCCATACTGTATAAATTGTACGTGATAGAGGTACCAACTTTGCCACACTGTATAAATTGTACGTGATAGAGCTACCAACTTTCCCACTGTCGATAAATTTTACGTGATGGAGCGACCAACTTTCCCACACTGTTTAAATTTTACATGATAGAGCTACCAACTTTCCCACACTGTATCAATTTTACGTAATAGAGCTACCAACTTTCCCACACTCAATAAATTGTACGTCATCGAACTACGAACTTTCCCACACTCGAAAAATTGTACGTGATAGAGCTACCAACTTTCCCACACTGTATAAATTGTACGTGATATAGCTACTAACTTTCCCACACTGTATAAATTGTACGTGATACAACTACCAACTTTACCACATTCTATAAATTGTAGGTGATAGAGCTACCAACTTTCCCACACTGTATAAATTGTACGTGATAGAGCTTCCAACTTTCCCACACTGTAAAAATTGTACGTGATAGAGCTACCAAATTTCCCACATTGTATGGATTGTACGTGATGGAGCTACCTACGTTCCCACACTGTTTAAATTGTACATGATAGAGCCACCAACTTTCCTACACATTAAAAATTGTACGTGATAGAGCTCCCAACTTTCCCACATTGTATGGATTGTACGTGATAGAGCTACCAACTTTCCCACACTGTTTAAATTGTAAGTGATTGAGCTTCCAAATTTCCAACACTGTATAAATTGTACGTGTTAGAGCATCCAACTTTCCCACACTGTATAAATTGTACGTGATTGAGATACCAACTTTCCCATACTGTATAAATTGTACGTGATAGAGGTACCAACTTTGCCACACTGTATAAATTGTACGTGATAGAGCTACCAACTTTCCCACTGTCGATAAATTTTACGTGATGGAGCTACCAACTTTCCCACACTGTTTAAATTTTACATGATAGAGCTACCAACTTTCCCACACTGTATCAATTGTATGTAATAGAGCTACCAACTTTCCCACACTCTATAAATTGTACGTCATCGAACTACGAACTTTCCCACACTCTATAAATTCTACGTGATAGAGCTACCAACTTTCCCACACTGTATAAATTGTACGTGATATAGCTACTAACTTTCCCACACTGTATAAATTGTACGTGATACAACTACCAACTTTACCACATTCTATAAATTGTAGGTGATAGAGCTACCAACTTTCCCACACTGTATAAATTGTACGTGATAGAGCTTCCAACTTTCCCACACTCTAAAAATTGTACGTGATAGAGCTACCAACTTTCCCACATTGTATGGATTGTACGTGATAGAGCTACAAAAACTTTCCCACACTGTTTAAATTGTACGTGATAGAGCCACCAACTTTCCTACACTTTTTAAATTCTACGTGATAGAGCTACCAACTTTCCCACACTGTATAAATTGTACGTGATAGAGCTACCAATTATCCCACTCTGTTTAAATTGTACGTGATAGAGCTACCAACTTTCCAACACTGTATAAATTGCACGTGATAGAGCTACCAACTTTCCCACACTGTTTAAATTGTACGTGATAGAGCTACCAACTTTCCCACACTGTATCAATTGTACGTAATAGAGCTACCAACGTTCCCACACTCTATAAATTGTACGTGATCGAACTACGAACTTTCCCACACTGTATAAATTGTACACGATAGAGCTACCTACTTTCCCACACTGTATAAATTGTACATGATAGAGCTACTCACTTTCACACACTATATTAATTGTACGTGATAGAGCCACCAACTTTCCCACACTGTATAAATTGTACGTGATAGAGCTTCCAACTTTCCCACACTGTATCGATTGTACGTGATAGAGCTAACAACATTCCCACACTGTTTAAATTGTACTTGATAGAGCTACCAACTTTCCCACACTGTATAAATTGTACTTGATAGAGGTACCAACTTTTCCACACTCCATATATTGTATGTGATAGAGCTACCAACTTTCCCACAATGTATAAATTGTATGAGATAGAGCTACCAACTTTGACACACTTTATAAATTTTATGTGATAGGACCACCAACTTTCCCACACTGTATAAATTGTACGTGATAGAGCTACCAACTTTCACACACTGTATAAATTGTACGTCATAGAGCGAGCAACTTTCCCACACTGTATATATTGTATGTGATAGAGGTACCACCTTTCCCACAATGTATAATTATACGTGATAGAGCTACCTACTTTCCCACAGTGTTTAAATTGTACGTGATACAACTACGAACTTTACCACACTCTATAAATTGTAGGTGATAGAGCTACCAACTTTCCCACACTGTATAAATTTTACATGATGGAGCTACTAACTTTCCAACACTGTATAAATTGTACGTGATTCAACTACGAACTTTACCACACTGTATAAATTGTACGTGATAGAGCTACCAACTTTCCCACACTGTATAAATTTTACGTGATGGAGCTACCAACTTTCCCACACTGTATAAATTGTACGTGATACAACTACTAACTTTACCACACTGTATAAATTGTACGTGATAGAGCTACCAACTTTCCCACACTTTAAAAATTTTACGTGATAGAGCTACCAACTTTCCCACACTGTATAAATTGTACGTTATACAACTACGATCTTTACCAAACTGTATAAATTGTACGTGATAGAGCTACCAACTTTCCCACACTGTATAAATTTTACGTGATAGAGCTACCAACTTTCCCACACTGTATAAATTGTACGTGATACAACTACGAACTTTACCACGCTGTATAAATTGTACGTGATAGAGCTACCAACTCTCCCACACTGTATAAATTTTACGTGATGGAGCTACCAACTTTCCCACACTGTTTAAATTGTACATGATAGAGCCACCAACTTTCCTACAATTTTAAAATTGTACGTGATAGAGCTACCAACTTTCCCACATTGTATGGATTGTACGTGATAGAGCAACCAACTTTCCCACACTGTTTAAATTGTACGTGATAGAGCCACCAACTTTCCTACACTTTTTAAATCGTACGTGATAGAGCTACCAACTTTCCCACAATGTATAAATTGTACGTGATAGAGCTACCAACTTTCCCACACTGTATCAATTGTACGTAATAGAGCTACCAACTTTCCCACACTCTATAAATTGTACGTGATCGAACTACGAACTTTCCCACACTGTATAAATTGTACACGATAGAGCTACCTACTTTCCCACACTGTATAAATTGTACGTGATAGAGCTACCAATTTTCCCACTCTGTTTAAATTGTACGTGATAGAGCTACCAACTTTCCAACACTGTATAAATTGCACGTGATTGAGCTACCAACTTTCCCACACTGTTTAAATTGTACGTGATAGAGCTACCAAATGTCCCACACTGTATAAATTGTACGTGATTGAGATACCAACTTTCCCATACTGTATAAATTGTACTTGATAGAGGTACCAACTTTCCCACACTGTATAAATTGTACGTGATAGAGCTACCAACTTTCCCACAGTGGATACATTTTACGTGATGGAGCTACCAACTTCCCACACTGTTTAAATTTTACATGATGGAGCTACCAACTTTCCCACACTGCATAAATTGTACGTGGTAGAGCTACCAACTTTCCCATACTGTAGAACTTGTACATGATTGAGCTACCTACTTTCCCATACTGTAGAAATTCTACGTGATTGAGCTACCAACTGTCCCATACTGTATAAATTGTACTTGTTAAAGGAACCAACTTTCCCACACTCCATATATTTTATGTGATAGAGCTACCAACTTTCCCACAATCTATAAATTGTATGAGATAGAGCTACCAACTTTGCCACACTTTATAAATTGTATGTGATAGGACCACCAACTTTCCCACACTGTATAAATAGTACGTGATAGAGCTACCAACTTTCACACACTGTATAAATTATACGTCATAGAGATAGCAACTTTCCCACACTGTATATATTGTATGTGATACAACTACGAACTTTACCACACTGTTTAAATTGTACGTGATAGAGCTACCAAGTGTCCCACACTTTATAAATTGTAGGTGATAGAGCTACCAACTTTCCCACACTGTATAAATTTTACGTGATGGAGCTACTAAATTTCCAACACTGTATAAATTGTACGTGACACAACTACGAACTTTACCACACTGTATAAATTGTACGTGATAGAGCTACCAACTTTCCCACACTGTATAAATTTTACGTGATGGAGCTACCAACTTTCCCACACTGTATAAATTGTTCGTGATACAACTACGAACTTTACCACACTGTATAAATTGTACGTGATAGACCTACCAACTTTCCCACACTTTAAAAATTTTAAGTGATAGAGCTACCAACTTTCCCACACTGTATAAATTGTACGTGATACAACTACGAACTTTACCACGCTGTATAAATTGTACGTGATAGAGCTACCAACTCTCCCACACTGTATAAATTTTACGTGATGGAGCTACCAACTTTCCCACACTGTTTAAATTCTACATGAGAGAGCCACCAACTTTCCTACACATTTAAAATTGTACGTGATAGAGCTACCAACTTTCCCATATTGTATGGATTGTACGTGATAGAGCTACCAACTTTCCCACACTTTTTAAATCGTACGTGATATAGCTACCAACTTTCCCACAATGTATAAATTGTACGTGATAGAGCTACCAACTTTCCAACACTGTTTCAATTGTTCGTAATAGAGCTACCAACTTTCCCACACTCTATAAATTATACGTAATCGAACTACGACCTTTCCCACACTGTATAAATTGTACACGATAGAGCTACCTACTTTCCCACACTGTATAAATTGGACGTGATAGAGCTACCAATTTTCCCACTCTGTTTAAATTGTACGTGATAGAGCTACCAACTTTCCAACACTGTATAAATTGTACGTGATAGAGCTACCAACATTCCCACACTGTTTAAATTGTACGTGATAGAGCTACCAACTTTCCAACACTGTATAAATTGTACGTGGTAGAGCTACCAACTTTACCACACAGTATAAATTCTACGTGATTGAGATACCAACTTTCCCATACTATATAAATTGTACGTGATAGAGGTACCAACTTCCCACACTGTATAAATTGTACGTGATAGAGCTACCAACTTTCCCACACTGTATAAATTTTACGTGATGGAGCTACCAACTTTCCCACACTGTATAAATTGTACGTGATACAACTACGAACTTTACCACACTGTATAAATTGTACGTGATTGAGATACCAACTTTCCCATACTGTATAAATTGTACGTGATAGAGGTACCAACTTTGCCACACTGTATAAATTGTACGTGATAGAGCTACCAACTTTCCCACTGTCGATAAATTTTACGTGATGGAGCTACCAACTTTCCCACACTGTTTAAATTTTACATGATAGAGGTACCAACTTTCCCACACTGTATCAATTGTACGTAATAGAGCTACCAACTTTCCCACACTCTATAAATTGTACGTCATAGAACTACGAACTTTCCCACACTCTATAAATTTTACGTGATAGAGCTACCAACTTTTCCACACTGTATAAATTGTACGTGATATAGCTACTAACTTTCCCACACTGTATAAATTGTACGTGATGGAGCTACCTACGTTCCCACACTGTTTAAATTGTACATGATAGAGCCACCAACTTTCCTACACTTTATAAATTGTACGTGATAGAGCAACCAACTTTCCCACATTGTATGGATTGTACGTGATAGAGCTACCAACTTTCCCACACTGTTTAAATTGTAAGTGATTGAGCTACCAAATTTCCAACACTGTATAAATTGTACGTGTTAGAGCATCCAACTTTCCTACACTGTATAAATTGTACGTGATTGAGATACCAACTTTCCCATACTGTATAAATTGTACGTGATAGAGGTACCAACTTTGCCACACTGTATAAATTGTACGTGATAGAGCTACCAACTTTCCCACTGTCGATAAATTTTACGTGATGGAGCTACCAACTTTCCCACACTGTTTAAATTTTACATGATAGAGCTACCAACTTTCCCACACTGTATCAATTGTACGTAATAGACCTACCAACTTTCCCACACTCTATAAATTGTACGTCATCGAACTACGAACTTTCCCACACTCTATAAATTGTACGTGATAGAGCTACCAACTTTCCCACACTGTATAAATTCTACGTGATATAGCTACTAACTTTCCCACACTGTATAAATTGTACGTGATACAACTACCAACTTTACCACATTCTATAAATTGTAGGTGATAGAGCTACCAACTTTCCCACACTGTATAAATTGTACGTGATAGAGCTTCCAACTTTCCCACACTGTAAAAATTGTACGTGATAGAGCTACCAACTTTCCCACATTGTATGGATTGTACGTGATAGAGCCACAAAAACTTTCCCACACTGTTTAAATTGTACGTGATAGAGCCACCAACTTTCCTACACTTTTTAAATTCTACGTGATAGAGCTACCAACTTTCCCACAATCTATAAATTGTACGTGATAGAGCTACCAACTTTCCCACACTGTATCAATTGTACGTAATAGAGCTACCAACTTTCCCACACTCTATAAATTATACGTGATCGAACTACGAACTTTCCCACACTGTATAAATTGTACACGATACAGCTACCTACTTTCCCACACTGTATAAATTGTACGTGATAGAGTTACCAATTTTCCCACTCTGTTTAAATTGTACGTGATAGAGCTACCAACTTTCCAACACTGTATAAATTGCACGTGATAGAGCTACCAACTTTCCCACACTGTTTAAATTGTACGTGATAGAGCTACCAACTTTCCCACACTGTATCAATTGTACGTAATAGAGCTACCAACGTTCCCACACTCTATAAATTGTACGTGATCGAACTATGAACTTTCCCAAACTGTATAAATTGTACACGATAGAGCTACCTACTTTCCCACACTGTATAAATTGTACATGATAGAACTACTAACTTTCACACACTATATTAATTGTACGTGATAGAGCCACCAACTTTCCCACACTGTATAAATTGTACGTGATACAGCTTCCGACTTTCCCACACTGTATCGATTGTACGTGATAGAGCTAACAACATTCCCACACTGTTTAAATTGTACTTGATACAGCTACCAACTTTCCCACACTGTATAAATTGTACTTGATAGAGGTACCAACTTTTCCACACTCCATATATTGTATGTGATAGAGCTACCAACTTTCCCACACTGTATAAATTGTACGTGATACAACTACCAACTTTACCACATTCTATAAATTGTAGGTGATAGAGCTACCAACTTTCCCACACTGTATAAATTGTACGTGATAGAGCTTCCAACTTTCCCACACTGTAAACATTGTACGTGATAGAGCTACCAACTTTCCCACATTGTATGGATTGTACGTGATAGAGCTACAAAAACTTTCCCACACTGTTTAAATTGTACGTGATAGAGCCACCAACTTTCCTACACTTTTTAAATTCTACATGATAGAGCTACCAACTTTCCCACAATCTATAAATTGTACGTGATAGATCTACCAACTTTCCCACACTGTATAAATTGTACGTGATAGAGCTTCCAACTTTCCCACACTGTAAAAATTGTACGTGATAGAGCTACCAACTTTCCCACATTGTATGGATTGTACGTGATAGAGCTACAAAAACTTTCCCACACTGTTTAAATTGTACGTGATAGAGCCACCAACTTTCCTACACTTTTTAAATTCTACGTGATAGAGCTACCAACTTTCCCACAATATATAAATTGTACGTGATAGATCTACCAACTTTCCCACACTGTATAAATTGTACGTGATAGATCTACCAACTTTCCCACACTGTATAAATTGTACGTGATAAAGCTACCAACTTTCACACACTTTATCAATTGTACGTGATAGAGCTACCAACTTTCCCACACTGTATAAATTTTACGTGTTAGAGCTACCAATTTTCCCACTCTGTTTAAATTGTACTTGATAGAGCTACCAAATTTCCAACACTATATCAATTGTACGTGATAGAGCTACCAACTTTCGCACACTGTTTAAATTGTAAGTGATTGAGCTACCAAATTTCCAACACTGTATAAATTGTACGTGTTAGAGCATCAAACTTTCCCACACTGTATAAATTGTACGTGATTGAGATACCAACTTTCCCATACTGTATAAATTGTACGTGATAGAGGTACCAACTTTGCCACACTGTATAAATTGTACGTGATAGAGCTACCAACTTTCCCACTGTCGATAAATTTTACGTGATGGAGCGACCAACTTTCCCACACTGTTTAAATTTTACATGATAGAGCTACCAACTTTCCCACACTGTATCAATTTTACGTAATAGAGCTACCAACTTTCCCACACTCAATAAATTGTACGTCATCGAACTACGAACTTTCCCACACTCGAAAAATTGTACGTGATAGAGCTACCAACTTTCCCACACTGTATAAATTGTACGTGATATAGCTACTAACTTTCCCACACTGTATAAATTGTACGTGATACAACTACCAACTTTACCACATTCTATAAATTGTAGGTGATAGAGCTACCAACTTTCCCACACTGTATAAATTGTACGTGATAGAGCTTCCAACTTTCCCACACTGTAAAAATTGTACGTGATAGAGCTACCAAATTTCCCACATTGTATGGATTGTACGTGATGGAGCTACCTACGTTCCCACACTGTTTAAATTGTACATGATAGAGCCACCAACTTTCCTACACATTAAAAATTGTACGTGATAGAGCTCCCAACTTTCCCACATTGTATGGATTGTACGTGATAGAGCTACCAACTTTCCCACACTGTTTAAATTGTAAGTGATTGAGCTTCCAAATTTCCAACACTGTATAAATTGTACGTGTTAGAGCATCCAACTTTCCCACACTGTATAAATTGTACGTGATTGAGATACCAACTTTCCCATACTGTATAAATTGTACGTGATAGAGGTACCAACTTTGCCACACTGTATAAATTGTACGTGATAGAGCTACCAACTTTCCCACTGTCGATAAATTTTACGTGATGGAGCTACCAACTTTCCCACACTGTTTAAATTTTACATGATAGAGCTACCAACTTTCCCACACTGTATCAATTGTATGTAATAGAGCTACCAACTTTCCCACACTCTATAAATTGTACGTCATCGAACTACGAACTTTCCCACACTCTATAAATTCTACGTGATAGAGCTACCAACTTTCCCACACTGTATAAATTGTACGTGATATAGCTACTAACTTTCCCACACTGTATAAATTGTACGTGATACAACTACCAACTTTACCACATTCTATAAATTGTAGGTGATAGAGCTACCAACTTTCCCACACTGTATAAATTGTACGTGATAGAGCTTCCAACTTTCCCACACTCTAAAAATTGTACGTGATAGAGCTACCAACTTTCCCACATTGTATGGATTGTACGTGATAGAGCTACAAAAACTTTCCCACACTGTTTAAATTGTACGTGATAGAGCCACCAACTTTCCTACACTTTTTAAATTCTACGTGATAGAGCTACCAACTTTCCCACACTGTATAAATTGTACGTGATAGAGCTACCAATTATCCCACTCTGTTTAAATTGTACGTGATAGAGCTACCAACTTTCCAACACTGTATAAATTGCACGTGATAGAGCTACCAACTTTCCCACACTGTTTAAATTGTACGTGATAGAGCTACCAACTTTCCCACACTGTATCAATTGTACGTAATAGAGCTACCAACGTTCCCACACTCTATAAATTGTACGTGATCGAACTACGAACTTTCCCACACTGTATAAATTGTACACGATAGAGCTACCTACTTTCCCACACTGTATAAATTGTACATGATAGAGCTACTCACTTTCACACACTATATTAATTGTACGTGATAGAGCCACCAACTTTCCCACACTGTATAAATTGTACGTGATAGAGCTTCCAACTTTCCCACACTGTATCGATTGTACGTGATAGAGCTAACAACATTCCCACACTGTTTAAATTGTACTTGATAGAGCTACCAACTTTCCCACACTGTATAAATTGTACTTGATAGAGGTACCAACTTTTCCACACTCCATATATTGTATGTGATAGAGCTACCAACTTTCCCACAATGTATAAATTGTATGAGATAGAGCTACCAACTTTGACACACTTTATAAATTTTATGTGATAGGACCACCAACTTTCCCACACTGTATAAATTGTACGTGATAGAGCTACCAACTTTCACACACTGTATAAATTGTACGTCATAGAGCGAGCAACTTTCCCACACTGTATATATTGTATGTGATAGAGGTACCACCTTTCCCACAATGTATAATTATACGTGATAGAGCTACCTACTTTCCCACAGTGTTTAAATTGTACGTGATACAACTACGAACTTTACCACACTCTATAAATTGTAGGTGATAGAGCTACCAACTTTCCCACACTGTATAAATTTTACATGATGGAGCTACTAACTTTCCAACACTGTATAAATTGTACGTGATTCAACTACGAACTTTACCACACTGTATAAATTGTACGTGATAGAGCTACCAACTTTCCCACACTGTATAAATTTTACGTGATGGAGCTACCAACTTTCCCACACTGTATAAATTGTACGTGATACAACTACTAACTTTACCACACTGTATAAATTGTACGTGATAGAGCTACCAACTTTCCCACACTTTAAAAATTTTACGTGATAGAGCTACCAACTTTCCCACACTGTATAAATTGTACGTTATACAACTACGATCTTTACCAAACTGTATAAATTGTACGTGATAGAGCTACCAACTTTCCCACACTGTATAAATTTTACGTGATAGAGCTACCAACTTTCCCACACTGTATAAATTGTACGTGATACAACTACGAACTTTACCACGCTGTATAAATTGTACGTGATAGAGCTACCAACTCTCCCACACTGTATAAATTTTACGTGATGGAGCTACCAACTTTCCCACACTGTTTAAATTGTACATGATAGAGCCACCAACTTTCCTACAATTTTAAAATTGTACGTGATAGAGCTACCAACTTTCCCACATTGTATGGATTGTACGTGATAGAGCAACCAACTTTCCCACACTGTTTAAATTGTACGTGATAGAGCCACCAACTTTCCTACACTTTTTAAATCGTACGTGATAGAGCTACCAACTTTCCCACAATGTATAAATTGTACGTGATAGAGCTACCAACTTTCCCACACTGTATCAATTGTACGTAATAGAGCTACCAACTTTCCCACACTCTATAAATTGTACGTGATCGAACTACGAACTTTCCCACACTGTATAAATTGTACACGATAGAGCTACCTACTTTCCCACACTGTATAAATTGTACGTGATAGAGCTACCAATTTTCCCACTCTGTTTAAATTGTACGTGATAGAGCTACCAACTTTCCAACACTGTATAAATTGCACGTGATTGAGCTACCAACTTTCCCACACTGTTTAAATTGTACGTGATAGAGCTACCAAATGTCCCACACTGTATAAATTGTACGTGATTGAGATACCAACTTTCCCATACTGTATAAATTGTACTTGATAGAGGTACCAACTTTCCCACACTGTATAAATTGTACGTGATAGAGCTACCAACTTTCCCACAGTGGATACATTTTACGTGATGGAGCTACCAACTTCCCACACTGTTTAAATTTTACATGATGGAGCTACCAACTTTCCCACACTGCATAAATTGTACGTGGTAGAGCTACCAACTTTCCCATACTGTAGAACTTGTACATGATTGAGCTACCTACTTTCCCATACTGTAGAAATTCTACGTGATTGAGCTACCAACTGTCCCATACTGTATAAATTGTACTTGTTAAAGGAACCAACTTTCCCACACTCCATATATTTTATGTGATAGAGCTACCAACTTTCCCACAATCTATAAATTGTATGAGATAGAGCTACCAACTTTGCCACACTTTATAAATTGTATGTGATAGGACCACCAACTTTCCCACACTGTATAAATAGTACGTGATAGAGCTACCAACTTTCACACACTGTATAAATTATACGTCATAGAGATAGCAACTTTCCCACACTGTATATATTGTATGTGATACAACTACGAACTTTACCACACTGTTTAAATTGTACGTGATAGAGCTACCAAGTGTCCCACACTTTATAAATTGTAGGTGATAGAGCTACCAACTTTCCCACACTGTATAAATTTTACGTGATGGAGCTACTAAATTTCCAACACTGTATAAATTGTACGTGACACAACTACGAACTTTACCACACTGTATAAATTGTACGTGATAGAGCTACCAACTTTCCCACACTGTATAAATTTTACGTGATGGAGCTACCAACTTTCCCACACTGTATAAATTGTTCGTGATACAACTACGAACTTTACCACACTGTATAAATTGTACGTGATAGACCTACCAACTTTCCCACACTTTAAAAATTTTAAGTGATAGAGCTACCAACTTTCCCACACTGTATAAATTGTACGTGATACAACTACGAACTTTACCACGCTGTATAAATTGTACGTGATAGAGCTACCAACTCTCCCACACTGTATAAATTTTACGTGATGGAGCTACCAACTTTCCCACACTGTTTAAATTCTACATGAGAGAGCCACCAACTTTCCTACACATTTAAAATTGTACGTGATAGAGCTACCAACTTTCCCATATTGTATGGATTGTACGTGATAGAGCTACCAACTTTCCCACACTTTTTAAATCGTACGTGATATAGCTACCAACTTTCCCACAATGTATAAATTGTACGTGATAGAGCTACCAACTTTCCAACACTGTTTCAATTGTTCGTAATAGAGCTACCAACTTTCCCACACTCTATAAATTATACGTAATCGAACTACGACCTTTCCCACACTGTATAAATTGTACACGATAGAGCTACCTACTTTCCCACACTGTATAAATTGGACGTGATAGAGCTACCAATTTTCCCACTCTGTTTAAATTGTACGTGATAGAGCTACCAACTTTCCAACACTGTATAAATTGTACGTGATAGAGCTACCAACATTCCCACACTGTTTAAATTGTACGTGATAGAGCTACCAACTTTCCAACACTGTATAAATTGTACGTGGTAGAGCTACCAACTTTACCACACAGTATAAATTCTACGTGATTGAGATACCAACTTTCCCATACTATATAAATTGTACGTGATAGAGGTACCAACTTCCCACACTGTATAAATTGTACGTGATAGAGCTACCAATTTTCCCACAGTGGATACATTTTACGTGATGAAGTTACCAACGTTCCTACGCTGTTTAAATTTTACATGATGGAGCTACCAACTTTCCCACACTGCATAAATTGTACGTGGTAGAGCTACAAACTTTCCCATACTGTAGAAATTGTACATGATTGAGCTACCTACTTTCCAATACTGTAGAAATTCTACGTGATTAAGCTACCAACTGTCGCATACTGTATAAATTGTACTTGATAAAGATACCAACTTTGCCACACTCCATATATTGTATGTGATAGGACCACCAACTTTCCCACACTGTGTTAATTCTACGTGATAGAGCTACCAACTTTCCCACACTGTATAAATTGTACGTCATAGAGCTACCAACTTTCCCACACTGTATAAATTGTATGTGATAGAGGTACCAACATTCCCACACTGTATAAATTATACTTGATAGAGCTAACAAATTTCACACACTGTATAAATTTTATGTGATAGAGCTACCAACTTTCCCACACTCTATAAATTATACGTGATAGAGCTACCAACTTTCCCACACTGTATAAATTGTACGTGATAGAGCTACCAAATTTCACACACTGTATAAATTGTACATGATAGAGTTACTAACTTTCACACACTATATTAATTGTACATGATAGAGCCACCAACTTTCCCACACTGTATAAATTGTACGTGATAGAGCTTCCAACTTTCCCACACTGTATCGATTGTACGTGATAGAGCTAACAACATTCCCACACTGTTTAAATTGTACTTGATAGAGCTACCAACTTTCCCACACTGTATAAATTGTACTTGATAGAGCTGCCAACTTCACCACAATGTATTAATTGTACTTGATAGTGCTACCAACTTTCCCACACTGTATAAATTGTACGTGATACAACTACGAACTTTACCACGCTGTATAAATTGTACGTGATAGAGCTACCAACTCTCCCACACTCTATAAATTTTACGTGATGGAGCTACCAACTTTCCCACACTGTTTAAATTCTACATGAGAGAGCCACCAACTTTCCTACACATTTAAAATTGTACGTGATAGAGCTACCAACTTTCCCATATTGTATGGATTGTACGTGATAGAGCTACCAACTTTCCCACACTTTTTAAATCGTACGTGATATAGCTACCAACTTTCCCACAATGTATAAATTGTACGTGATAGAGCTACCAACTTTCCAACACTGTTTCAATTGTTCGTAATAGAGCTACCAACTTTCCCACACTCTATAAATTATACGTAATCGAACTACGACCTTTCCCACACTGTATAAATTGTACACGATAGAGCTACCTACTTTCGCACACTGTATAAATTGGACGTGATAGAGCTACCAATTTTCCCACTCTGTATAAATTGTACTTGATAGAGCTGCCAACTTCACCACAATGTATTAATTGTACTTGATAGAGCTACCAACTTTCCCACACTGTATAAATTGTACGTGATACAACTACGAACTTTACCACGCTGTATAAATTGTACGTGATAGAGCTACCAACTCTCCCACACTCTATAAATTTTACGTGATGGAGCTACCAACTTTCCCACACTGTTTAAATTCTACATGAGAGAGCCACCAACTTTCCTACACATTTAAAATTGTACGTGATAGAGCTACCAACTTTCCCATATTGTATGGATTGTACGTGATAGAGCTACCAACTTTCCCACACTTTTTAAATCGTACGTGATGTAGCTACCAACTTTCCCACAATGTATAAATTGTACGTGATAGAGCTACCAACTTTCCAACACTGTTTCAATTGTTCGTAATAGAGCTAACAACTTTACCACACTCTATAAATTATACGTAATCGAACTACGACCTTTCCCACACTGTATAAATTGTACACGATAGAGCTACCTACTTTCCCACACTGTATAAATTGGACGTGATAGAGCTACCAATTTTCCCACTCTGTTTAAATTGTACGTGATAGAGCTACCAACTTTCCAACACTGTATAAATTGTACGTGATAGAGCTACCAACATTCCCACACTGTTTAAATTGTACGTGATAGAGCTACCAACTTTCCAACACTGTATAAATTGTACGTGGTAGAGCTACCAACTTTCCCACTCTGTTTAAATTGTACGTGATGGAGCTACCAAATTTCCAACACTGTATAAATTGTACGTGTTAGAGCATTCAACTTTCCCACACTGTATAAATTGTACGTGATTGAGATACCAACTTTCCCATACTGTATAAATTGTACGTGATAGAGGTACCAACTTTGCCACACTGTATAAATTGTGCGTGATAGAGCTACCAACTTTCCCACAGTGGATAAATTTTACGTGATGGAGCTACCAACTTTCCCACACTGTTTAAATTTTACATGATAGAGCTACCAACTTTCCCACACTGTATCAATTGTACGTAATAGAGCTACCAACTTTCCCACACTCTATAAATTGTACGTCATCGAACTACGAACTTTCCCACACTCTATAAATTGTACGTGATAGAGCTACTAACTTTCCCACACTGTATAAATTGTACGTGATTGAGCTACTAACTTTCCCACACTGTATAAATTGTACGTAATAGAGCTACCAAATTTCCCACACTCTATAAATTTTACGTGATCGAACTACGAACTTTCCCACACTCTATAAATTGTACGTGATAGAGCTAACATCTTTCCCACACTGTATAAATTTTACATGATGGAGCTACTAACTTTCCAACACTGTATAAATTGTACGTGATTCAACTACGAACTTTACCACACTGTATAAATTGTACGTGATAGAGCTACCAACTTTCCCACACTGTATAAATTTTACGTGATGGAGCTACCAACTTTCCCACACTGTATAAATTGTACGTGATACAACTACTAACTTTACCACACTGTATAAATTGTACGTGATAGAGCTACCAACTTTCCCACACTTTAAAAATTTTACGTGATAGAGCTACCAACTTTCCCACACTGTATAAATTGTACGTTATACAACTACGATCTTTACCAAACTGTATAAATTGTACGTGATAGAGCTACCAACTTTCCCACACTGTATAAATTTTACGTGATAGAGCTACCAACTTTCCCACACTGTATAAATTGTACGTGATACAACTACGAACTTTACCACGCTGTATAAATTGTACGTGATAGAGCTACCAACTCTCCCACACTGTATAAATTTTACGTGATGGAGCTACCAACTTTCCCACACTGTTTAAATTGTACATGATAGAGCCACCAACTTTCCTACAATTTTAAAATTGTACGTGATAGAGCTACCAACTTTCCCACATTGTATGGATTGTACGTGATAGAGCAACCAACTTTCCCACACTGTTTAAATTGTACGTGATAGAGCCACCAACTTTCCTACACTTTTTAAATCGTACGTGATAGAGCTACCAACTTTCCCACAATGTATAAATTGTACGTGATAGAGCTACCAACTTTCCCACACTGTATCAATTGTACGTAATAGAGCTACCAACTTTCCCACACTCTATAAATTGTACGTGATCGAACTACGAACTTTCCCACACTGTATAAATTGTACACGATAGAGCTACCTACTTTCCCACACTGTATAAATTGTACGTGATAGAGCTACCAACTTTCCCACACTGTATAAATTTTACGTGATGGAGCTACCAACTTTCCCACACTGTATAAATTGTACGTGATACAACTACTAACTTTACCACACTGTATAAATTGTACGTGATAGAGCTACCAACTTTCCCACACTTTAAAAATTTTACGTGATAGAGCTACCAACTTTCCCACACTGTATAAATTGTACGTGATACAACTACTAACTTTACCACACTGTATAAATTGTACGTGATAGAGCTACCAACTTTCCCACACTGTATAAATTTTACGTGATAGAGCTACCAACTTTCCCACACTGTATAAATTGTACGTGATACAACTACGAACTTTACCACGCTGTATATATTGTACGTGATAGAGCTACCAACTCTCCCACACTGTATAAATTTTACGTGATGGAGCTACCAACTTTCCCACACTGTTTAAATTGTACATGATAGAGGCACCAACTTTCCTACAATTTTAAAATTGTACGTGATAGAGCTACCAACTTTCCCACATTGTATGGATTGTACGTGATAGAGCAACCAACTTTCCCACACTGTTTAAATTGTACGTGATAGAGCCACCAACTTTCCTACACTTTTTAAATCGTACGTGATAGAGCTACCAACTTTCCCACAATGTATAAATTGTACGTGATAGAGCTACCAACTTTCCCACACTGTATCAATTGTACGTAATAGAGCTACCAACTTTCCCACACTCTATAAATTGTACGTGATCGAACTACGAACTTTCCCACACTGTATAAATTGTACACGATAGAGCTACCTACTTTCCCACACTGTATAAATTGTACGTGATAGAGCTACCAATTTTCCCACTCTGTTTAAATTGTACGTGATAGAGCTACCAACTTTCCAACACTGTATAAATTGCACGTGATTGAGCTACCAACTTTCCCACACTGTTTAAATTGTACGTGATAGAGCTACCAACTGTCCCACACTGTATAAATTGTACGTGATTGAGATACCAACTTTCCCATACTGTATAAATTGTACTTGATAGAGGTACCAACTTTCCCACACTGTATAAATTGTACGTGATAGAGCTACCAACTTTCCCACAGTGGATACATTTTACGTTATGGAGCTACCAACTTCCCACACTGTTTAAATTTTACATGATGGAGCTACCAACTTTCCCACACTGCATAAATTGTACGTGGTAGAGCTACCAACTTTCCCATACTGTAGAACTTGTACATGATTGAGCTACCTACTTTCCCATACTGTAGAAATTCTACGTGATTGAGCTACCAACTGTCCCATACTGTATAAATTGTACTTGTTAGAGGAACCAACTTTCCCACACTCCATATATTTTATGTGATAGAGCTACCAACTTTCCCACAATCTATAAATTGTATGAGATAGAGCTACCAACTTTGCCACACTTTATAAATTGTATGTAATAGGACCACCAACTTTCCCACACTGTATAAATAGTACGTGATAGAGCTACCAACTTTCACACACTGTATAAATTGTACGTCATAGAGATAGCAACTTTCCCACACTGTATATATTGTATGTGATACAACTACGAACTTTACCACACTGTTTAAATTGTACGTGATAGAGCTACCAACTGTCCCACACTTTATAAATTGTAGGTGATAGAGCTACCAACTTTCCCACACTGTATAAATTTTACGTGATGGAGCTACTAAATTTCCAACACTGTATAAATTGTACGTGATACAACTACGAACTTTACCACACTGTATAAATTGTACGTGATAGAGCTACCAACTTTCCCACACTGTATAAATTTTACGTGATGGAGCTACCAACTTTCCCACACTGTATAAATTGTACGTGATACAACTACGAACTTTACCACACTGTATAAATTGTACGTGATAGACCTACCAACTTTCCCACACTTTAAAAATTTTAAGTGATAGAGCTACCAACTTTCCCACACTGTATAAATTGTACGTGACACAACTACGAACTTTACCACGCTGTATAAATTGTACGTGATAGAGCTACCAACTCTCCCACACTGTATAAATTTTACGTGATGGAGCTACCAACTTTCCCACACTGTTTAAATTTTACATGATAGAGCTACCAACTTTCCCACACTGTATCAATTGTACGTAATAGAGCTACCAACTTTCCCACACTCTATAAATTGTACGTCATCGAACTACGAACTTTCCCACACTCTATAAATTGTACGTGATAGAGCTACTAACTTTCCCACACTGTATAAATTGTACGTGATTGAGCTACTAACTTTCCCACACTGTATAAATTGTACGTAATAGAGCTACCAACTTTCCCACACTCTATAAATTTTACGTGATCGAACTACGAACTTTCCCACACTCTATAAATTGTACGTGATAGAGCTAACATCTTTCCCACACTGTATAAATTGTACGTGATAGAGCTACTAACTTTCCCACACTGTATAAATTGTACATGATAGAGCTACCAACTTTCCCACACTGTATAAATTTTACGTGATAGACCTACCTAGTTTCCCACAGTGGATAAATTTTACGTGATGGAGCTACCAACTTTCCCACACTGTTTAAATTGTACATGATAGAGCCACCAACTTTCCTACAATTTTAAAATTGTACGTGATAGAGCTACCAACTTTCCCACATTGTATGGATTGTACGTGATAGAGCAACCAACTTTCCCACACTGTTTAAATTGTACGTGATAGAGCCACCAACTTTCCTACACTTTTTAAATCGTACGTGATAGAGCTACCAACTTTCCCACAATGTATAAATTGTACGTGATAGAGCTACCAACTTTCCCACACTGTATCAATTGTACGTAATAGAGCTACCAACTTTCCCACACTCTATAAATTGTACGTGATTGAACTACGAACTTTCCCACACTGTATAAATTGTGCACGATAGAGCTACCTACTTTCCCACACTGTATAAATTGTACGTGATAGAGCTACCAATTTTCCCACTCTGTTTAAATTGTACGTGATAGAGCTACCAACTTTCCAACACTGTATAAATTGCACGTGATTGAGCTACCAACTTTCCCACACTGTTTAAATTGTACGTGATAGAGCTACCAACTGTCCCACACTGTATAAATTGTACGTGATTGAGATACCAACTTTCCCATACTGTATAAATTGTACTTGATAGAGGTACCAACTTTCCCACACTGTATAAATTGTACGTGATAGAGCTACCAACTTTCCCACAGTGGATACATTTTACGTAATGGAGCTACCAACTTCCCACACTGTTTAAATTTTACATGATGGAGCTACCAACTTTCCCACACTGCATAAATTGTACGTGGTAGAGCTACCAACTTTCCCATACTGTAGAACTTGTACATGATTGAGCTACCTACTTTCCCATACTGTAGAAATTCTACGTGATTGAGCTACCAACTGTCCCATACTGTATAAATTGTACTTGTTAAAGGAACCAACTTTCCCACACTCCATATATTTTATGTGATAGAGCTACCAACTTTCCCACAATCTATAAATTGTATGAGATAGAGCTACCAACTTTGCCACACTTTATAAATTGTATGTGATAGGACCACCAACTTTCCCACACTGTATAAATAGTACGTGATAGAGCTACCAACTTTCACACACTGTATAAATTGTACGTGATTGAGATACCAACTTTCCCATACTGTATAAATTGTACTTGATAGAGGTACCAACTTTCCCACACTGTATAAATTGTACGTGATAGAGCTACCAACTTTCCCACAGTGGATACATTTTACGTTATGGAGCTACCAACTTCCCACACTGTTTAAATTTTACATGATGGAGCTACCAACTTTCCCACACTGCATAAATTGTACGTGGTAGAGCTACCAACTTTCCCATACTGTAGAACTTGTACATGATTGAGCTACCTACTTTCCCATACTGTAGAAATTCTACGTGATTGAGCTACCAACTGTCCCATACTGTATAAATTGTACTTGTTAGAGGAACCAACTTTCCCACACTCCATATATTTTATGTGATAGAGCTACCAACTTTCCCACAATCTATAAATTGTATGAGATAGAGCTACCAACTTTGCCACACTTTATAAATTGTATGTAATAGGACCACCAACTTTCCCACACTGTATAAATAGTACGTGATAGAGCTACCAACTTTCACACACTGTATAAATTGTACGTCATAGAGATAGCAACTTTCCCACACTGTATATATTGTATGTGATACAACTACGAACTTTACCACACTGTTTAAATTGTACGTGATAGAGCTACCAAGTGTCCCACACTTTATAAATTGTAGGTGATAGAGCTACCAACTTTCCCACACTGTATAAATTTTACGTGATGGAGCTACTAAATTTCCAACACTGTATAAATTGTACGTGATACAACTACGAACTTTACCACACTGTATAAATTGTACGTGATAGAGCTACCAACTTTCCCACACTGTATAAATTTTACGTGATGGAGCTACCAACTTTCCCACACTGTATAAATTGTTCGTGATACAACTACGAACTTTACCACACTGTATAAATTGTACGTGATAGACCTACCAACTTTCCCACACTTTAAAAATTTTAAGTGATAGAGCTACCAACTTTCCCACACTGTATAAATTGTACGTGATACAACTACGAACTTTACCACGCTGTATAAATTGTACGTGATAGAGCTACCAACTCTCCCACACTGTATAAATTTTACGTGATGGAGCTACCAACTTTCCCACACTGTTTAAATTCTACATGAGAGAGCCACCAACTTTCCTACACATTTAAAATTGTACGTGATAGAGCTACCAACTTTCCCATATTGTATGGATTGTACGTGATAGAGCTACCAACTTTCCCACACTTTTTAAATCGTACGTGATATAGCTACCAACTTTCCCACAATGTATAAATTGTACGTGATAGAGCTACCAACTTTCCAACACTGTTTCAATTGTTCGTAATAGAGCTACCAACTTTCCCACACTCTATAAATTATACGTAATCGAACTACGACCTTTCCCACACTGTATAAATTGTACACGATAGAGCTACCTACTTTCCCACACTGTATAAATTGGACGTGATAGAGCTACCAATTTTCCCACTCTGTTTAAATTGTACGTGATAGAGCTACCAACTTTCCAACACTGTATAAATTGTACGTGATAGAGCTACCAACATTCCCACACTGTTTAAATTGTACGTGATAGAGCTACCAACTTTCCAACACTGTATAAATTGTACGTGGTAGAGCTACCAACTTTACCACACAGTATAAATTCTACGTGATTGAGATACCAACTTTCCCATACTATATAAATTGTACGTGATAGAGGTACCAACTTCCCACACTGTATAAATTGTACGTGATAGAGCTACCAATTTTCCCACAGTGGATACATTTTACGTGATGAAGTTACCAACGTTCCTACGCTGTTTAAATTTTACATGATGGAGCTACCAACTTTCCCACACTGCATAAATTGTACGTGGTAGAGCTACAAACTTTCCCATACTGTAGAAATTGTACATGATTGAGCTACCTACTTTCCAATACTGTAGAAATTCTACGTGATTAAGCTACCAACTGTCGCATACTGTATAAATTGTACTTGATAAAGATACCAACTTTCCCACACTCCATATATTGTATGTGATAGGACCACCAACTTTCCCACACTGTGTTAATTCTACGTGATAGAGCTACCAACTTTCCCACACTGTATAAATTGTACGTCATAGAGCTACCAACTTTCCCACACTGTATAAATTGTATGTGATAGTACCAACATTCCCACACTGTATAAATTATACTTGATAGAGCTAACAAATTTCACACACTGTATAAATTTTATGTGATAGAGCTACCAACTTTCCCACACTCTATAAATTATACGTGATAGAGCTACCAACTTTCCCACACTGTATAAATTGTACGTGATAGAGCTACCAAATTTCACACACTGTATAAATTGTACATGATAGAGCTACTAACTTTCACACACTATATTAATTGTACATGATAGAGCCACCAACTTTCCCACACTGTATAAATTGTACGTGATAGAGCTTCCAACTTTCCCACACTGTATCGATTGTACGTGATAGAGCTAACAACATTCCCACACTGTTTAAATTGTACTTGATAGAGCTACCAACTTTCCCACACTGTATAAATTGTACTTGATAGAGCTGCCAACTTCACCACAATGTATTAATTGTACTTGATAGTGCTACCAACTTTCCCACACTGTATAAATTGTACGTGATACAACTACGAACTTTACCACGCTGTATAAATTGTACGTGATAGAGCTACCAACTCTCCCACACTCTATAAATTTTACGTGATGGAGCTACCAACTTTCCCACACTGTTTAAATTCTACATGAGAGAGCCACCAACTTTCCTACACATTTAAAATTGTACGTGATAGAGCTACCAACTTTCCCATATTGTATGGATTGTACGTGATAGAGCTACCAACTTTCCCACACTTTTTAAATCGTACGTGATATAGCTACCAACTTTCCCACAATGTATAAATTGTACGTGATAGAGCTACCAACTTTCCAACACTGTTTCAATTGTTCGTAATAGAGCTACCAACTTTCCCACACTCTATAAATTATACGTAATCGAACTACGACCTTTCCCACACTGTATAAATTGTACACGATAGAGCTACCTACTTTCGCACACTGTATAAATTGGACGTGATAGAGCTACCAATTTTCCCACTCTGTATAAATTGTACTTGATAGAGCTGCCAACTTCACCACAATGTATTAATTGTACTTGATAGAGCTACCAACTTTCCCACACTGTATAAATTGTACGTGATACAACTACGAACTTTACCACGCTGTATAAATTGTACGTGATAGAGCTACCAACTCTCCCACACTCTATAAATTTTACGTGATGGAGCTACCAACTTTCCCACACTGTTTAAATTCTACATGAGAGAGCCACCAACTTTCCTACACATTTAAAATTGTACGTGATAGAGCTACCAACTTTCCCATATTGTATGGATTGTACGTGATAGAGCTACCAACTTTCCCACACTTTTTAAATCGTACGTGATGTAGCTACCAACTTTCCCACAATGTATAAATTGTACGTGATAGAGCTACCAACTTTCCAACACTGTTTCAATTGTTCGTAATAGAGCTACCAACTTTCCCACACTCTATAAATTATACGTAATCGAACTACGACCTTTCCCACACTGTATAAATTGTACACGATAGAGCTACCTACTTTCCCACACTGTATAAATTGGACGTGATAGAGCTACCAATTTTCCCACTCTGTTTAAATTGTACGTGATAGAGCTACCAACTTTCCAACACTGTATAAATTGTACGTGATAGAGCTACCAACATTCCCACACTGTTTAAATTGTACGTGATAGAGCTACCAACTTTCCAACACTGTATAAATTGTACGTGGTAGAGCTACCAACTTTCCCACTCTGTTTAAATTGTACGTGATGGAGCTACCAAATTTCCAACACTGTATAAATTGTACGTGTTAGAGCATTCAACTTTCCCACACTGTATAAATTGTACGTGATTGAGATACCAACTTTCCCATACTGTATAAATTGTACGTGATAGAGGTACCAACTTTGCCACACTGTATAAATTGTGCGTGATAGAGCTACCAACTTTCCCACAGTGGATAAATTTTACGTGATGGAGCTACCAACTTTCCCACACTGTTTAAATTTTACATGATAGAGCTACCAACTTTCCCACACTGTATCAATTGTACGTAATAGAGCTACCAACTTTCCCACACTCTATAAATTGTACGTCATCGAACTACGAACTTTCCCACACTCTATAAATTGTACGTGATAGAGCTACTAACTTTCCCACACTGTATAAATTGTACGTGATTGAGCTACTAACTTTCCCACACTGTATAAATTGTACGTAATAGAGCTACCAAATTTCCCACACTCTATAAATTTTACGTGATCGAACTACGAACTTTCCCACACTCTATAAATTGTACGTGATAGAGCTAACATCTTTCCCACACTGTATAAATTGTACGTGATAGAGCTACTAACTTTCCCACACTGTATAAATTGTACATGATAGAGCTACCAACTTTCCCACACTGTATAAATTTTACGTGATAGACCTACCTAGTTTCCCACAGTGGATAAATTTTACGTGATGGAGCTACCAACTTTCCCACACTGTTTAAATTGTACATGATAGAGCCACCAACTTTCCTACAATTTTAAAATTGTACGTGATAGAGCTACCAACTTTCCCACATTGTATGGATTGTACGTGATAGAGCAACCAACTTTCCCACACTGTTTAAATTGTACGTGATAGAGCCACCAACTTTCCTACACTTTTTAAATCGTACGTGATAGAGCTACCAACTTTCCCACAATGTATAAATTGTACGTGATAGAGCTACCAACTTTCCCACACTGTATCAATTGTACGTAATAGAGCTACCAACTTTCCCACACTCTATAAATTGTACGTGATCGAACTACGAACTTTCCCACACTGTATAAATTGTACACGATAGAGCTACCTACTTTCCCACACTGTATAAATTGTACGTGATAGAGCTACCAATTTTCCCACTCTGTTTAAATTGTACGTGATAGAGCTACCAACTTTCCAACACTGTATAAATTGCACGTGATTGAGCTACCAACTTTCCCACACTGTTTAAATTGTACGTGATAGAGCTACCAACTGTCCCACACTGTATAAATTGTATGTGATTGAGATACCAACTTTCCCATACTGTATAAATTGTACTTGATAGAGGTACCAACTTTCCCACACTGTATAAATTGTACGTGATAGAGCTACCAACTTTCCCACAGTGGATACATTTTACGTTATGGAGCTACCAACTTCCCACACTGTTTAAATTTTACATGATGGAGCTACCAACTTTCCCACACTGCATAAATTGTACGTGGTAGAGCTACCAACTTTCCCATACTGTAGAACTTGTACATGATTGAGCTACCTACTTTCCCATACTGTAGAAATTCTACGTGATTGAGCTACCAACTGTCCCATACTGTATAAATTGTACTTGTTAGAGGAACCAACTTTCCCACACTCCATATATTTTATGTGATAGAGCTACCAACTTTCCCACAATCTATAAATTGTATGAGATAGAGCTACCAACTTTGCCACACTTTATAAATTGTATGAAATAGGACCACCAACTTTCCCACACTGTATAAATAGTACGTGATAGAGCTACCAACTTTCACACACTGTATAAATTGTACGTCATAGAGATAGCAACTTTCCCACACTGTATATATTGTATGTGATACAACTACGAACTTTACCACACTGTTTAAATTGTACGTGATAGAGCTACCAACTGTCCCACACTTTATAAATTGTAGGTGATAGAGCTACCAACTTTCCCACACTGTATAAATTTTACGTGATGGAGCTACTAAATTTCCAACACTGTATAAATTGTACGTGATACAACTACGAACTTTACCACACTGTATAAATTGTACGTGATAGAGCTACCAACTTTCCCACACTGTATAAATTTTACGTGATGGAGCTACCAACTTTCCCACACTGTATAAATTGTACGTGATACAACTACGAACTTTACCACACTGTATAAATTGTACGTGATAGACCTACCAACTTTCCCACACTTTAAAAATTTTAAGTGATAGAGCTACCAACTTTCCCACACTGTATAAATTGTACGTGACACAACTACGAACTTTACCACGCTGTATAAATTGTACGTGATAGAGCTACCAACTCTCCCACACTGTATAAATTTTACGTGATGGAGCTACCAACTTTCCCACACTGTTTAAATTCTACATGAGAGAGCCACCAACTTTCCTAAACATTTAAAATTGTACGTGATAGAGCTACCAACTTTCCCATATTGTATGGATTGTACGTGATAGAGCTACCAACTTTCCCACACTTTTTAAATTGTACGTGATAGAGCTACCAACTTTCCAACACTGTATAAATTGCACGTGATTGAGCTACCAACTTTCCCACACTGTTTAAATTGTACGTGATAGAGCTACCAACTGTCCCACACTGTATAAATTGTATGTGATTGAGATACCAACTTTCCCATACTGTATAAATTGTACTTGATAGAGGTACCAACTTTCCCACACTGTATAAATTGTACGTGATAGAGCTACCAACTTTCCCACAGTGGATACATTTTACGTTATGGAGCTACCAACTTCCCACACTGTTTAAATTTTACATGATGGAGCTACCAACTTTCCCACACTGCATAAATTGTACGTGGTAGAGCTACCAACTTTCCCATACTGTAGAACTTGTACATGATTGAGCTACCTACTTTCCCATACTGTAGAAATTCTACGTGATTGAGCTACCAACTGTCCCATACTGTATAAATTGTACTTGTTAGAGGAACCAACTTTCCCACACTCCATATATTTTATGTGATAGAGCTACCAACTTTCCCACAATCTATAAATTGTATGAGATAGAGCTACCAACTTTGCCACACTTTATAAATTGTATGAAATAGGACCACCAACTTTCCCACACTGTATAAATAGTACGTGATAGAGCTACCAACTTTCACACACTGTATAAATTGTACGTCATAGAGATAGCAACTTTCCCACACTGTATATATTGTATGTGATACAACTACGAACTTTACCACACTGTTTAAATTGTACGTGATAGAGCTACCAACTGTCCCACACTTTATAAATTGTAGGTGATAGAGCTACCAACTTTCCCACACTGTATAAATTTTACGTGATGGAGCTACTAAATTTCCAACACTGTATAAATTGTACGTGATACAACTACGAACTTTACCACACTGTATAAATTGTACGTGATAGAGCTACCAACTTTCCCACACTGTATAAATTTTACGTGATGGAGCTACCAACTTTCCCACACTGTATAAATTGTACGTGATACAACTACGAACTTTACCACACTGTATAAATTGTACGTGATAGACCTACCAACTTTCCCACACTTTAAAAATTTTAAGTGATAGAGCTACCAACTTTCCCACACTGTATAAATTGTACGTGACACAACTACGAACTTTACCACGCTGTATAAATTGTACGTGATAGAGCTACCAACTCTCCCACACTGTATAAATTTTACGTGATGGAGCTACCAACTTTCCCACACTGTTTAAATTCTACATGAGAGAGCCACCAACTTTCCTAAACATTTAAAATTGTACGTGATAGAGCTACCAACTTTCCCATATTGTATGGATTGTACGTGATAGAGCTACCAACTTTCCCACACTTTTTAAATCGTACGTGATATAGCTACCAACTTTCCCACAATGTATAAATTGTACGTGATTGAGCTACCAACTTTCCAACACTGTTTCAATTGTTCGTAATAGAGCTACCAACTTTCCCACACTCTATAAATTATACGTAATCGAACTACAACCTTTCCCACACTGTATAAATTGTACACGATAGAGCTACCTACTTTCCCACACTGTATAAATTGGACGTGATAGAGCTACCAATTTTCCCACTCTGTTTAAATTGTACGTGATAGAGCTACCAACTTTCCAACACTGTATAAATTGTACGTGATAGAGCTACCAACATTCCCACACTGTTTAAATTGTACGTGATAGAGCTACCAACTTTCCAACACTGTATAAATTGTACGTGGTAGAGCTACCAACTTTACCACACAGTATAAATTCTACGTGATTGAGATACCAACTTTCCCATACTATATAAATTGTACGTGATAGAGGTACCAACTTCCCACACTGTATAAATTGTACGTGATAGAGCTACCAATTTTCCCACAGTGGATACATTTTACGTGATGAAGTTACCAACGTTCCTACGCTGTTTAAATTTTACATGATGGAGCTACCAACTTTCCCACACTGCATAAATTGTACGTGGTAGAGCTACAAACTTTCCCATACTGTAGAAATTGTACATGATTGAGCTACCTACTTTCCAATACTGTAGAAATTCTACGTGATTAAGCTACCAACTGTCGCATACTGTATAAATTGTACTTGATAAAGATACCAACTTTCCCACTCTCCATATATTGTATGTGATAGGACCACCAACTTTCCCACACTGTGTTAATTCTACGTGATAGAGCTACCAACTTTCCCACACTGTATAAATTGTACGTCATAGAGCTACCAACTTTCCCACACTGTATAAATTGTATGTGATAGAGGTACCAACATTCCCACACTGTATAAATTATACTTGATAGAGCTAACAAATTTCACACACTGTATAAATTTTATGTGATAGAGCTAACAACTTTCCCACACTCTATAAATTATACGTGATAGAGCTACCAACTTTCCCACACTGTATAAATTGTACGTGATAGAGCTACCAAATTTCACACACTGTATAAATTGTACATGATAGAGCTACTAACTTTCACACACTATATTAATTGTACATGATAGAGCCACCAACTTTCCCACACTGTATAAATTGTACGTGATAGAGCTTCCAACTTTCCCACACTGTATCGATTGTACGTGATAGAGCTAACAACATTCCCACACTGTTTAAATTGTACTTGATAGAGCTACCAACTTTCCCACACTGTATAAATTGTACTTGATAGAGCTGCCAACTTCACCACAATGTATTAATTGTACTTGATAGAGCTACCAACTTTCCCACACTGTATAAATTGTACGTGATACAACTACGAACTTTACCACGCTGTATAAATTGTACGTGATAGAGCTACCAACTCTCCCACACTCTATAAATTTTACGTGATGGAGCTACCAACTTTCCCACACTGTTTAAATTCTACATGAGAGAGCCACCAACTTTCCTACACATTTAAAATTGTACGTGATAGAGCTACCAACTTTCCCATATTGTATGGATTGTACGTGATAGAGCTACCAACTTTCCCACACTTTTTAAATCGTACGTGATATAGCTACCAACTTTCCCACAATGTATAAATTGTACGTGATAGAGCTACCAACTTTCCCACTGTCGATAAATTTTACGTGATGGAGCTACCAACTTTCCCACACTGTTTAAATTTTACATGATAGAGCTACCAACTTTCCCACACTGTATCAATTGTACGTAATAGAGCTACCAACTTTCCCACACTCTATAAATTGTACGTCATCGAACTACGAACTTTCCCACACTCTATAAATTGTACGTGATAGAGCTACCAACTTTCCCACACTGTATAAATTGTACGTGATATAGCTACTAACTTTCCCACACTGTATAAATTGTACGTGATAGAGCTACCAACTTTCCCACACTGTATCAATTCTACGTAATAGAGCTACCAACTTTCCCACAGTGGATAAATTTTACGTGATGGAGCTACCTACGTTCCCACACTGTTTAAATTGTACATGATAGAGCCACCTACTTTCCTACACTTTAAAAATTGTACGTGATAGAGCTACCAACTTTCCCACATTGTATGGATTGTACGTGATAGAGCTACAAAAACTTTCCCACACTGTTTAAATTGTACGTGATAGAGCCACCAACTTTCCTACACTTTTTAAATTCTACGTGATAGAGCTACCAACTTTCCCACAATTATAAATTGTACGTGATAGAGCTACCAACTTTCCCACACTGTATCAATTGTACGTAATAGAGCTACCAACTTTCCCACACTCTATAAATTATACGTGATCGAACTACGAACTTTCCCACACTGTATAAATTGTACACGATACAGCTACCTACTTTCCCACACTGTATAAATTGTACGTGATAGAGCTACCAATTTTCCCACTCTGTTTAAATTGTACGTGATAGAGCTACCAACTTTCCAACACTGTATAAATTGCACGTGATAGAGCTACCAACTTTCCCACACTGTTTAAATTCTACGTGATAGAGCTACCAACTTTCCCACACTGTATCAATTGTACGTAATAGAGCTACCAACGTTCCCACACTCTATAAATTGTACGTGATCGAACTACGAACTTTCCCACACTGTATAAATTGTACACGATAGAGCTACCTACTTTCCCACACTGTATAAATTGTACATGATAGAGCTACTAACTTTCACACACTATATTAATTGTACGTGATAGAGCTACCAACTTTCCCACACTGTATAAATTGTACGTGATAGAGCTTCCAACTTTCCCACACTGTATCGATTGTACGTGATAGAGCTAACAACATTCCCACACTGTTTAAATTGTACTTGATAGAGCTACCAACTTTCCCACACTGTATAAATTGTACTTGATAGAGGTACCAACTTTTCCACACTCCAAATATTGTATGTGATAGAGCTACCAACTTTCCCACAATGTATAAATTGTATGAGATAGAGATACCAACTTTGACACACTTTATAAATTTTATGTGATAGGACCACCAACTTTCCCACACTGTATAAATTGTACGTGATAGAGCTACCAACTTTCACACACTGTATAAATTGTACGTCATAGAGCTAGCAACTTTCCCACACTGTATATATTGTATGTGATAGAGGTACCACCTTTCCCACAATGTATAATTATACGTGATAGAGCTACCTACTTTCCCACAGTGTTTAAATTGTACGTGATACAACTACGAACTTTACCACACTCTATAAATTGTAGGTGATAGAGCTACCAACTTTCCCACACTGTATAAATTTTACATGATGGAGCTACTAACTTTCCAACACTGTATAAATTGTACGTGATTCAACTACGAACTTTACCACACTGTATAAATTGTACGTGATAGAGCTACCAACTTTCCCACACTGTATAAATTTTACGTGATTGAGCTACCAACTTTCCCACACTGTATAAATTGTACGTGATACAACTACTAACTTTACCACACTGTATAAATTGTACGTGATAGAGCTACCAACTTTCCCACACTTTAAAAATTTTACGTGATAGAGCTACCAACTTTCCCACACTGTATAAATTGTACGTAATACAACTACGATCTTTACCAAACTGTATAAATTGTACGTGATAGAGCTACCAACTTTCCCACACTGTATAAATTTTACGTGACAGAGCTACCAACTTTCCCACACTGTATAAATTGTACGTGATACAACTACGAACTTTACCACGCTGTATAAATTGTACGTGATAGAGCTACCAACTCTCCCACACTGTATAAATTTTACGTGATGGAGCTACCAACTTTCCCACACTGTTTAAATTGTACATGATAGAGCCACCAACTTTCCTACACATTTAAAATTGTACGTGATAGAGCTACCAACTTTCCAACACTGTATAAATTGTACGTGATAGAGCTACCAACATTCCCACACTGTTTAAATTGTACGTGATAGAGCTACCAACTTTCCAACACTGTATAAATTGTACGTGGTAGAGCTACCAACTTTACCACACAGTATAAATTCTACGTGATTGAGATACCAACTTTCCCATACTATATAAATTGTACGTGATAGAGGTACCAACTTCCCACACTGTATAAATTGTACGTGATAGAGCTACCAATTTTCCCACAGTGGATACATTTTACGTGATGAAGTTACCAACGTTCCTACGCTGTTTAAATTTTACATGATGGAGCTACCAACTTTCCCACACTGCATAAATTGTACGTGGTAGAGCTACAAACTTTCCCATACTGTAGAAATTGTACATGATTGAGCTACCTACTTTCCAATACTGTAGAAATTCTACGTGATTAAGCTACCAACTGTCGCATACTGTATAAATTGTACTTGATAAAGATACCAACTTTCCCACACTCCATATATTGTATGTGATAGGACCACCAACTTTCCCACACTGTGTTAATTCTACGTGATAGAGCTACCAACTTTCCCACACTGTATAAATTGTACGTCATAGAGCTACCAACTTTCCCACACTGTATAAATTGTATGTGATAGAGGTACCAACATTCCCACACTGTATAAATTATACTTGATAGAGCTAACAAATTTCACACACTGTATAAATTTTATGTGATAGAGCTACCAACTTTCCCACACTCTATAAATTATACGTGATAGAGCTACCAACTTTCCCACACTGTATAAATTGTACGTGATAGAGCTACCAAATTTCACACACTGTATAAATTGTACATGATAGAGCTACTAACTTTCACACACTATATTAATTGTACATGATAGAGCCACCAACTTTCCCACACTGTATAAATTGTACGTGATAGAGCTTCCAACTTTCCCACACTGTATCGATTGTACGTGATAGAGCTAACAACATTCCCACACTGTTTAAATTGTACTTGATAGAGCTACCAACTTTCCCACACTGTATAAATATTACTTGATAGAGCTGCCAACTTCACCACAATGTATTAATTGTACTTGATAGAGCTACCAACTTTCCCACACTGTATAAATTGTACGTGATACAACTACGAACTTTACCACGCTGTATAAATTGTACGTGATAGAGCTACCAACTCTCCCACACTCTATAAATTTTACGTGATGGAGCTACCAACTTTCCCACACTGTTTAAATTCTACATGAGAGAGCCACCAACTTTCCTACACATTTAAAATTGTACGTGATAGAGCTACCAACTTTCCCATATTGTATGGATTGTACGTGATAGAGCTACCAACTTTCCCACACTTTTTAAATCGTACGTGATATAGCTACCAACTTTCCCACAATGTATAAATTGTACGTGATAGAGCTACCAACTTTCCAACACTGTTTCAATTGTTCGTAATAGAGCTACCAACTTTCCCACACTCTATAAATTATACGTAATCGAACTACGACCTTTCCCACACTGTATAAATTGTACACGAAAGAGCTACCTACTTTCCCACACTGTATAAATTGGACGTGATAGAGCTACCAATTTTCCCACACTGTTTAAATTGTAAGTGATTGAGCTACCAAATTTCCAACACTGTATAAATTGTACGTGTTAGAGCATCCAACTTTCCCACACTGTATAAATTGTACGTGATTGAGATACCAACTTTCCCATACTGTATAAATTGTACGTGATAGAGCTACCAACTTTCCCACAGTCGATAAATTTTACGTGATGGAGCTACCAACTTTCCCACACTGTTTAAATTTTACATGATAGAGCTACCAACTTTCCCACACTGTATCAATTGTACGTAATAGAGCTACCAACTTTCCCACACTCTATAAATTGTACGTCATCGAACTACGAACTTTCCCACACTCTATAAATTGTACGTGATAGAGCTACCAACTTTCCCACACTGTATAAATTGTACGTGATATAGCTACTAACTTTCCCACACTGTATAAATTGTACGTGATACAACTACCAACTTTACCACATTCTATAAATTGTAGGTGATAGAGCTACCAACTTTCCCACACTGTATAAATTGTACGTGATAGAGCTACCAACTTTCCCACACTGTATCAATTGTACGTAATAGAGCTACCAACTTTCCCACAGTGGATAAATTTTACGTGATGGATCTACCTACGTTCCCACACTGTTTAAATTGTACATGATAGAGCCACCTACTTTCCTACACTTTAAAAATTGTACGTGATAGAGCTACCAACTTTCCCACATTGTATGGATTGTACAAGATAGAGCTACAAAAACTTTCCCACACTGTTTAAATTGTACGTGATAGAGCCACCAACTTTCCTACACTTTTTAAATTCTACGTGATAGAGCTACCAACTTTCCCACAATTATAAATTGTACGTGATAGAGCTACCAACTTTCCCACACTGTTTCAATTGTACGTAATAGAGCTACCAACTTTCCCACACTGTATCAATTGTACGTAATAGAGCTACCAACGTTCCCACACTCTATAAATTGTACGTGATCGAACTACGAACTTTCCCACACTGTATAAATTGTACACGATAGAGCTACCTACTTTCCCACACTGTATAAATTGTACATGATAGAGCTACTAACTTTCACACACTATATTAATTGTACGTGATAGAGCCACCAACTTTCCCACACTGTATAAATTGTACGTGATAGAGCTTCCAACTTTCCCACACTGTATCGATTGTACGTGATAGAGCTAACAACATTCCCACACTGTTTAAATTGTACTTGATAGAGCTACCAACTTTCCCACACTGTATAAATTGTACTTGATAGAGGTACCAACTTTTCCACACTCCATATATTGTATGTGATAGAGCTACCAACTTTCCCACAATGTATAAATTGTATGAGATAGAGATACCAACTTTGACACACTTTATAAATTTTATGTGATAGGACCACCAACTTTCCCACACTGTATAAATTGTACGTGATAGAGCTACCAACTTTCACACACTGTATAAATTGTACGTCATAGAGCTAGCAACTTTCCCACACTGTATATATTGTATGTGATAGAGGTACCACCTTTCCCACAATGTATAACTATACGTGATAGAGCTACCTACTTTCCCACAGTGTTTAAATTGTACGTGATACAACTACGAACTTTACCACACTCTATAAATTGTAGGTGATAGAGCTACCAACTTTCCCACACTGTATAAATTTTACATGATGGAGCTACTAACTTTCCAACACTGTATAAATTGTACGTGATACAACTACTAACTTTACCACACTGTATAAATTGTACGTGATAGAGCTACCAACTTTCCCACACTTTAAAAATTTTACGTGATAGAGCTACCAACTTTCCCACACTGTATAAATTGTACGTAATACAACTACGATCTTTACCAAACTGTATAAATTGTACGTGATAGAGCTACCAACTTTCCCACACTGTATAAATTTTACGTGACAGAGCTACCAACTTTCCCACACTGTATAAATTGTACGTGATACAACTACGAACTTTACCACGCTGTATAAATTGTACGTGATAGAGCTACCAACTCTCCCACACTGTATAAATTTTACGTGATGGAGCTACCAACTTTCCCACACTGTTTAAATTGTACATGATAGAGCCACCAACTTTCCTACACATTTAAAATTGTACGTGATAGAGCTACCAACTTTCCCACATTGTATGGATTGTGCGTGATAGAGCTACCAACTTTCCCACACTTTTTAAATCGTACGTGATATAGCTACCAACTTTCCCACAATGTATAAATTGTACGTGATAGAGCTACCAACTTTCCCACACTGTATAAATTGTACGTGATAGAGCCGCCAACTTTCCTACACTTTTTAAATTGTACGTGATAGAGCTACCAACTTTCCCACAATGTATAAATTGTACGTGATAGATCTACCAACTTTCCCACACTGTATAAATTGTACGTGATAGATCTACCAACTTTCCCACACTGTATAAATTGTACGTGATAAAGCTACCAACTTTCACACACTTTATCAATTGTACGTGATTGAGCTACCAACTTTCCCACACTGTATAAATTTTACGCGTTAGAGCTACCAATTTTCCCACTCTGTTTAAATTGTACTTGATAGAGCTACCAAATTTCCAACACGGTATCAATTGTACGTGATAGAGCTACCAACTTTCCCACACTGTTTAAATTGTAAGTGATTGAGCTACCAAATTTCCAACACTGTATAAATTGTACGTGTTAGAGCATCCAACTTTCCCACACTGTATAAATTGTACGTGATTGAGATAACATCTTTCCCACACTGTATAAATTGTACGTCATAGAGCTACCAACTTTCCCACACTGTATAAATTGTATGTGATAGAGGTACCAACATTCCCACACTGTATAAATTATACTTGATAGAGCTAACAAATTTCCCACACTGTATAAATTTTATGTGATAGAGCTACCAACTTTCCCACACTCTATAAATTATACGTGATAGAGCTACCAACTTTCCCACACTGTATAAATTGTACGTGATAGAGCTACCAAATTTCACACACTGTATAAATTGTACATGATAGAGCTACTAACTTTCACACACTATATTAATTGTACATGATAGAGCCACCAACTTTCCCACACTGTATAAATTGTACGTGATAGAGCTTCCAACTTTCCCACACTGTATCGATTGTACGTGATAGAGCTGCCAACTTCACCACAATGTATTAATTGTACTTGATAGAGCTACCAACTTTCCCACACTGTATAAATTGTACGTGATACAACTACGAACTTTACCACGCTGTATAAATTGTACGTGATAGAGCTACCAACTCTCCCACACTCTATAAATTTTACGTGATGGAGCTACCAACTTTCCCACACTGTTTAAATTCTACATGAGAGAGCCACCAACTTTCCTACACATTTAAAATTGTACGTGATAGAGCTACCAACTTTCCCATATTGTATGGATTGTACGTGATAGAGCTACCAACTTTCCCACACTTTTTAAATCGTACGTGATATAGCTACCAACTTTCCCACAATGTATAAATTGTACGTGATAGAGCTACCAACTTTCCAACACTGTTTCAATTGTTCGTAATAGAGCTACCAACTTTCCCACACTCTATAAATTATACGTAATCGAACTACGACCTTTCCCACACTGTATAAATTGTACACGATAGAGCTACCTACTTTCCCACACTGTATAAATTGTACGTGATAGAGCTACCAACATTCCCACACTGTTTAAATTGTACGTGATAGAGCTACCAACTTTCCAACACTGTATAAATTGTACGTGGTAGAGCTACCAACTTTACCACAAAGTATAAATTCTATGTGATTGAGATACCAACTTTCCCATACTATATAAATTGTACGTGATAGAGGTACCAACTTCCCACACTGTATAAATTGTACGTGATAGAGCTACCAATTTTCCCACAGTGGATACATTTTACGTGATGAAGTTACCAACGTTCCTACGCTGTTTAAATTTTACATGATGGAGCTACCAACTTTCCCACACTGCATAAATTGTACGTGGTAGAGCTACAAACTTTCCCATACTGTTTAAATTGTACGTGATAGAGCTACCAACTTTCCAACACTGTATAAATTGTACGTGGTAGAGCTACCAACTTTACCACACAGTATAAATTCTACGTGATTGAGATACCAACTTTCCCATACTATATAAATTGTACGTGATAGAGGTACCAACTTCCCACACTGTATAAATTGTACGTGATAGAGCTACCAATTTTCCCACAGTGGATACATTTTACGTGATGAAGTTACCAACGTTCCTACGCTGTTTAAATTTTACATGATGGAGCTACCAACTTTCCCACACTGCATAAATTGTACGTGGTAGAGCTACAAACTTTCCCATACTGTAGAAATTGTACATGATTGAGCTACCTACTTTCCAATACTGTAGAAATTCTACGTGATTGAGCTACCAACTGTCGCATACTGTATAAATTGTACTTGATAAAGATACCAACTTTCCCACACTCCATATATTGTATGTGATAGGACCACCAACTTTCCCACACTGTGTTAATTCTACGTGATAGAGCTACCAACTTTCCCACACTGTATAAATTGTACGTCATAGAGCTACCAACTTTCCCACACTGTATAAATTGTATGTGATAGAGGTACCAACATTCCCACACTGTATAAATTATACTTGATAGAGCTACCAAATTTCCCACACTGTATAAATTTTATGTGATAGAGCGACCAACTTTCCCACACTCTATAAATTATACGTGATAGGGCTACCAACTTTCCCACACTGTATAAATTGTACGTCATAGAGCTACCAAATTTCACACACTGTATAAATTGTACATGATAGAGCCACCAACTTTCCCAGACTGTATAAATTGTACGTGATAGAGCTTCCAACTTTCCCACACTGTATCGATTGTACGTGATAGAGCTAACAACATTCCCACACTGTTTAAATTGTACTTGATAGAGCTACCAACTTTCCCACACTGTATAAATTGTACTTGATAGAGCTGCCAACTTCACCACAATGTATTAATTGTACTTGATAGAGCTACCAAATTTCCCACACTGTATGATTTGTACGTGATAGAGCTACCAACTTTCCCACACTGTATAAATTGTACGTGATAGAGCCGCCAACTTTCCTACACTTTTTAAATTGTACGTGATAGAGCTACCAACTTTCCCACAATGTATAAATTGTACGTGATAAATCTACCAACTTTCCCACACTGTATAAATTGTACGTGATAGATCTACCAACTTTCCCACACTGTATAAATTGTACGTGATAAAGCTACCAACTTTCACACACTTTATCAATTGTACGTGATAGAGCTACCAACTTTCCCACACTGTATAAATTTTACGCGTTAGAGCTACCAATTTTCCCACTCTGTTTAAATTGTACTTGATAGAGCTACCAAATTTCCAACACTGTATCAATTGTACGTGATAGAGCTACCAACTTTCCCACACTGTTTAAATTGTAAGTGATTGAGCTACCAAATTTCCAACACTGTATAAATTGTACGTGTTAGAGCATCCAACTTTCCCACACTGTATAAATTGTACGTGATTGAGATACCAACTTTCCCATACTGTATAAATTGTACGTGATAGAGGTACCAACTTTGCCACACTGTATAAATTGTACGTGATAGAGCTACCAACATTCCCACTGTCGATAAATTTTACGTGATGGAGCTACCAACTTTCCCACACTGTTTAAATTTTACATGATAGAGCTACCAACTTTCCCACACTGTATCAATTGTACGTAATAGAGCTACCAACTTTCCCACACTCTATAAATTGTACGTCATCGAACTACGAACTTTCCCACACTCTATAAATTGTACGTGATAGAGCTACCAACTTTCCCACACTGTATAAATTGTACGTGATATAGCTACTAACTTTCCCACACTGTATAAATTGTACGTGATACAACTACCAACTTTACCACATTCTATAAATTGTAGGTGATAGAGCTACCAACTTTCCCACACTGTATAAATTGTACGTGATAGAGCTACAAACTTTCCCACACTGTAAAAATTTAACGTGATAGAGCTACCAACTTTCCCACAGTGGATAAATTTAACGTGATGGAGCTACCTACGTTCCCACACTGTTTAAATTGTACATGATAGAGCCACCTACTTTCCTACACTTTAAAAATTGTACGTGATAGAGCTACCAACTTTCCCACATTGTATGGATTGTACGTGATAGAGCTACAAAAACTTTCCCACACTGTTTAAATTGTACGTGATAGAGCCACCAACTTTCCTACACTTTTTAAATTCTACGTGATAGAGCTACCAACTTTCCCACAATTATAAATTGTACGTGATAGAGCTACCAACTTTCCCACACTGTATCAATTGTACGTAATAGAGCTACCAACTTTCCCACACTCTATAAATTATACGTGATCGAACTACGAACTTTCCCACACTGTATAAATTGTACACGATACAGCTACCTACTTTCCCACACTGTATAAATTGTACGTGATAGAGCTACCAATTTTCCCACTCTGTTTAAATTGTACGTGATAGAGCTACCAACTTTCCAACACTGTATAAATTGCACGTGATAGAGCTACCAACTTTCCCACACTGTTTAAATTCTACGTGATAGAGCTACCAACTTTCCCACACTGTATCAATTGTACGTAATAGAGCTACCAACGTTCCCACACTCTATAAATTGTACGTGATCGAACTACGAACTTTCCCACACTGTATAAATTGTACACGATAGAGCTACCTACTTTCCCACACTGTATAAATTGTACATGATAGAGCTACTAACTTTCACACACTATATTAATTGTACGTGATAGAGCTACCAACTTTCCCACACTGTATAAATTGTACGTGATAGAGCTTCCAACTTTCCCACACTGTATCGATTGTACGTGATAGAGCTAACAACATTCCCACACTGTTTAAATTGTACTTGATAGAGCTACCAACTTTCCCACACTGTATAAATTGTACTTGATAGAGGTACCAACTTTTCCACACTCCAAATATTGTATGTGATAGAGCTACCAACTTTCCCACAATGTATAAATTGTATTAGATAGAGATACCAACTTTGACACACTTTATAAATTTTATGTGATAGGACCACCAACTTTCCCACACTGTATAAATTGTACGTGATAGAGCTACCAACTTTCACACACTGTATAAATTGTACGTCATAGAGCTAGCAACTTTCCCACACTGTATATATTGTATGTGATAGAGGTACCACCTTTCCCACAATGTATAATTATACGTGATAGAGCTACCTACTTTCCCACAGTGTTTAAATTGTACGTGATACAACTACGAACTTTACCACACTCTATAAATTGTAGGTGATAGAGCTACCAACTTTCCCACACTGTATAAATTTTACATGATGGAGCTACTAACTTTCCAACACTGTATAAATTGTACGTGATTCAACTACGAACTTTACCACACTGTATAAATTGTACGTGATAGAGCTACCAACTTTCCCACACTGTATAAATTTTACGTGATTGAGCTACCAACTTTCCCACACTGTATAAATTGTACGTGATACAACTACTAACTTTACCACACTGTATAAATTGTACGTGATAGAGCTACCAACTTTCCCACACTTTAAAAATTTTACGTGATAGAGCTACCAACTTTCCCACACTGTATAAATTGTACGTAATACAACTACGATCTTTACCAAACTGTATAAATTGTACGTGATAGAGCTACCAACTTTCCCACACTGTATAAATTTTACGTGACAGAGCTACCAACTTTCCCACACTGTATAAATTGTACGTGATACAACTACGAACTTTACCACGCTGTATAAATTGTACGTGATAGAGCTACCAACTCTCCCACACTGTATAAATTTTACGTGATGGAGCTACCAACTTTCCCACACTGTTTAAATTGTACATGATAGAGCCACCAACTTTCCTACACATTTAAAATTGTACGTGATAGAGCTACCAACTTTCCCACATTGTATGGATTGTGCGTGATAGAGCTACCAACTTTCCCACTCTTTTTAAATCGTACGTGATATAGCTACCAACTTTCCCACAATGTATAAATTGTACGTGATAGAGCTACCAACTTTCCCACACTGTATAAATTGTACGTGATAGAGCCGCCAACTTTCCTACACTTTTTAAATTGTACGTGATAGAGCTACCAACTTTCCCACAATGTATAAATTGTACGTGATAGATCTACCAACTTTCCCACACTGTATAAATTGTACGTGATAGATCTACCAACTTTCCCACACTGTATAAATTGTACGTGATAAAGCTACCAACTTTCACACACTTTATCAATTGTACGTGATTGAGCTACCAACTTTCCCACACTGTATAAATTTTACGCGTTAGAGCTACCAATTTTCCCACGCTGTTTAAATTGTACTTGATAGAGCTACCAACTTTCCCACACTGTTTAAATTGTAAGTGATTGAGCTACCAAATTTCCAACACTGTATAAATTGTACGTGTTAGAGCATCCAACTTTCCCACACTGTATAAATTGTACGTGATTGAGATACCAACTTTCCCACACTGTATAAATTGTACGTCATAGAGCTACCAACTTTCCCACACTGTATAAATTGTATGTGATAGAGGTACCAACATTCCCACACTGTATAAATTATACTTGATAGAGCTAACAAATTTCCCACACTGTATAAATTTTATGTGATAGAGCTACCAACTTTCCCACACTCTATAAATTATACGTGATAGAGCTACCAACTTTCGCACACTGTATAAATTGTACGTGATAGAGCTACCAAATTTCACACACTGTATAAATTGTACATGATAGAGCTACTAACTTTCACACACTATATTAATTGTACATGATAGAGCCACCAACTTTCCCACACTGTATAAATTGTACTTGATAGAGCTGCCAACTTCACCACAATGTATTAATTGTACTTGATAGAGCTACGAACTTTCCCACACTGTATAAATTGTACGTGATACAACTACGAACTTTACCACGCTGTATAAATTGTACGTGATAGTGCTACCAACTCTCCCACACTCTATAAATTTTACGTGATGGAGCTACCAACTTTCCCACACTGTTTAAATTCTACATGAGAGAGCCACCAACTTTCCTACACATTTAAAATTGTACGTGATAGAGCTACCAACTTTCCCATATTGTATGGATTGTACGTGATAGAGCTACCAACTTTCCCACACTTTTTAAATCGTACGTGATATAGCTACCAACTTTCCCACAATGTATAAATTGTACGTGATAGAGCTACCAACTTTCCAACACTGTTTCAATTGTTCGTAATAGAGCTACCAACTTTCCCACACTCTATAAATTATACGTAATCGAACTACGACCTTTCCCACACTGTATAAATTGTACACGATAGAGCTACCTACTTTCCCACACTGTATAAATTGTACGTGATAGAGCTACCAACATTCCCACACTGTTTAAATTGTACGTGATAGAGCTACCAACTTTCCAACACTGTATAAATTGTACGTGGTAGAGCTACCAACTTTACCACACAGTATAAATTCTACGTTATTGAGATACCAACTTTCCCATACTATATAAATTGTACGTGATAGAGGTACCAACTTCCCACTGTATAAATTGTACGTGATAGAGCTACCAATTTTCCCACAGTGGATACATTTTACGTGATGAAGTTACCAACGTTCCTACGCTCTTTAAATTTTACATGATGGAGCTACCAACTTTCCCACACTGCATAAATTGTACGTGGTAGAGCTACAAACTTTCCCATACTGTTTAAATTGTACGTGATAGAGCTTCCAACTTTCCAACACTGTATAAATTGTACGTGGTAGAGCTACCAACTTTACCACACAGTATAAATTCTACGTGATTGAGATACCAACTTTCCCATACTATATAAATTGTACGTGATAGAGGTACCAACTTCCCACACTGTATAAATTGTACGTGATAGAGCTACCAATTTTCCCACAGTGGATACATTTTACGTGATGAAGTTACCAACGTTCCTACGCTGTTTAAATTTTACATGATGGAGCTACCAACTTTCCCACACTGCATAAATTGTACGTGGTAGAGCTACAAACTTTCCCATACTGAAGAAATTGTACATGATTGAGCTACCTACTTTCCAATACTGTAGAAATTCTACGTGATTGAGCTACCAACTGTCGCATACTGTATAAATTGTACTTGATAAAGATACCAACTTTCCCACACTCCATATATTGTATGTGATGGGACCACCAACTTTCCCACACTGTGTTAATTCTACGTGATAGAGCTACCAACTTTCCCACACTGTATAAATTGTACGTCATAGAGCTACCAACTTTCCCACACTGTATAAATTGTATGTGATAGAGGTACCAACATTCCCACACTGTATAAATTATACTTGATAGAGCTACCAAATTTCCCACACTGTATAAATTTTATGTGATAGAGCTACCAACTTTCCCACACTCTATAAATTATACGTGATAGGGCTACCAACTTTCCCACACTGTATAAATTGTACGTGATAGAGCTACCAAATTCACACACTGTATAAATTGTACATGATAGAGCTACTAACTTTCACACACTATATTAATTGTACATGACAGAGCCACCAACTTTCCCACACTGTATAAATTGTACGTGATAGAGCTTCCAACTTTCCCACACTGTATCGATTGTACGTGATAGAGCTAACAACATTCCCACACAGTTTAAATTGTACTTGATAGAGCTACCAACTTTCCCACACTGTATAAATTGTACTTGATAGAGCTGCCAACTTCACCACAATGTATTAATTGTACTTGATAGAGCTACCAAATTTCCCACACTGTATGATTTGTACGTGATAGAGCTACCAACTTTCCCACACTGTATAAATTGTACGTGATAGAGCCGCCAACTTTCCTACACTTTTTAAATTGTACGTGATAGAGCTACCAACTTTCCCACAATGTATAAATTGTACGTGATAAATCTACCAACTTTCCCACACTGTATAAATTGTACGTGATAGATCTACCAACTTTCCCACACTGTATAAATTGTACGTGATAAAGCTACCAACTTTCACACACTTTATCAATTGTACGTGATAGAGCTACCAACTTTCCCACACTGTATAAATTTTACGCGTTAGAGCTACCAATTTTCCCACTCTGTTTAAATTGTACTTGATAGAGCTACCAAATTTCCAACACTGTATCAATTGTACGTGATAGAGCTACCAACTTTCCCACACTGTTTAAATTGTAAGTGATTGAGCTACCAAATTTCCAACACTGTATAAATTGTACGTGTTAGAGCATCCAACTTTCCCACACTGTATAAATTGTACGTGATTGAGATACCAACTTTCCCATACTGTATAAATTGTACGTGATAGAGGTACCAACTTTGCCACACTGTATAAATTGTACGTGATAGAGCTACCAACATTCCCACTGTCGATAAATTTTACGTGATGGAGCTACCAACTTTCCCACACTGTTTAAATTTTACATGATAGAGCTACCAACTTTCCCACACTGTATCAATTGTACGTAATAGAGCTACCAACTTTCCCACACTCTATAAATTGTACGTCATCGAACTACGAACTTTCCCACACTCTATAAATTGTACGTGATAGAGCTACCAACTTTCCCACACTGTATAAATTGTACGTGATATAGCTACTAACTTTCCCACACTGTATAAATTGTACGTGATACAACTACCAACTTTACCACATTCTATAAATTGTAGGTGATAGAGCTACCAACTTTCCCACACTGTATAAATTGTACGTGATAGAGCTACGAACTTTCCCACACTGTAAAAATTTAACGTGATAGAGCTACCAACTTTCCCACAGTGTATAAATTTTACGTGATGGAGCTACCTACGTTCCCACACTGTTTAAATTGTACATGATAGAGCCACCTACTTTCCTACACTTTAAAAATTGTACGTGATAGAGCTACCAACTTTCCCACATTGTATGGATTGTACGTGATAGAGCTACAAAAACTTTCCCACACTGTTTAAATTGTACGTGATAGAGCCACCAACTTTCCTACACTTTTTAAATTCTACGTGATAGAGCTACCAACTTTCCCACAATTATAAATTGTACGTGATAGAGCTACCAACTTTCCCACACTGTATCAATTGTATGTAATAGAGCTACCAACTTTCCCACACTCTATAAATTATACGTGATCGAACTACGAACTTTCCCACACTGTATAAATTGTACACGATACAGCTACCTACTTTCCCACACTGTATAAATTGTACGTGATAGAGCTACCAATTTTCCCACTCTGTTTAAATTATACGTGATAGAGCTACCAACTTTCCAACACTGTATAAATTGCACGTGATAGAGCTACCAACTTTCCCACACTGTTTAAATTGTACGTGATAGAGCTACCAACTTTCCCACACTGTATCAATTGTACGTAATAGAGCTACCAACGTTCCCACACTCTATAAATTGTACGTGATCGAACTACGAACTTTCCCACACTGTATAAATTGTACACGATAGAGCTACCTACTTTCCCACACTGTATAAATTGTACATGATAGAGCTACTAACTTTCACACACTATATTAATTGTACGTGATAGAGCCACCAACTTTCCCACACTGTATAAATTGTACGTGATAGAGCTTCCAACTTTCCCACACTGTATCGATTGTACGTGATAGAGCTAACAACATTCCCACACTGTTTAAATTGTACTTGATAGAGCTACCAACTTTCCCACACTGTATAAATTGTACTTGATAGAGGTACCAACTTTTCCACACTCCATATATTGTATGTGATAGAGCTACCAACTTTCCCACAATGTATAAATTGTATGAGATAGAGATACCAACTTTGACACACTTTATAAATTTTATGTGATAGGACCACCAACTTTCCCACACTGTATAAATTGTACGTGATAGAGCTACCAACTTTCACACACTGTATAAATTGTACGTCATAGAGCTAGCAACTTTCCCACACTGTATATATTGTATGTGATAGAGGTACCACCTTTCCCACAATGTATAATTATACGTGATAGAGCTACCTACTTTCCCACAGTGTTTAAATTGTACGTGATACAACTACGAACTTTACCACACTCTATAAATTGTAGGTGATAGAGCTACCAACTTTCCCACACTGTATAAATTTTACATGATGGAGCTACTAACTTTCCAACACTGTATAAATTGTACGTGATTCAACTACGAACTTTACCACACTGTATAAATTGTACGTGATAGAGCTACCAACTTTCCCACACTGTATAAATTTTACGTGATTGAGCTACCAACTTTCCCACACTGTATAAATTGTACGTGATACAACTACTAACTTTACCACACTGTATAAATTGTACGTGATAGAGCTACCAACTTTCCCACACTTTAAAAATTTTACGTGATAGAGCTACCAACTTTCCCACACTGTATAAATTGTACGTAATACAACTACGATCTTTACCAAACTGTATAAATTGTACGTGATAGAGCTACCAACTTTCCCACACTGTATAAATTTTACGTGACAGAGCTACCAACTTTCCCACACTGTATAAATTGTACGTGATACAACTACGAACTTTACCACGCTGTATAAATTGTACGTGATAGAGCTACCAACTCTCCCACACTGTATAAATTTTACGTGATGGAGCTACCAACTTTCCCACACTGTTTAAATTGTACATGATAGAGCCACCAACTTTCCTACACATTTAAAATTGTACGTGATAGAGCTACCAACTTTCCCACATTGTATGGATTGTGCGTGATAGAGCTACCAACTTTCCCACACTTTTTAAATCGTACGTGATATAGCTACCAACTTTCCCACAATGTATAAATTGTACGTGATAGAGCTACCAACTTTCCCACACTGTATAAATTGTACGTGATAGAGCCGCCAACTTTCCTACACTTTTTAAATTGTACGTGATAGAGCTACCAACTTTCCCACAATGTATAAATTGTACGTGATAGATCTACCAACTTTCCCACACTGTATAAATTGTACGTGATAGATCTACCAACTTTCCCACACTGTATAAATTGTACGTGATAAAGCTACCAACTTTCACACACTTTATCAATTGTACGTGATTGAGCTACCAACTTTCCCACACTGTATAAATTTTACGCGTTAGAGCTACCAATTTTCCCACTCTGTTTAAATTGTACTTGATAGAGCTACCAAATTTCCAACACTGTATCAATTGTACGTGATAGAGCTACCAACTTTCCCACACTGTTTAAATTGTAAGTGATTGAGCTACCAAATTTCCAACACTGTATAAATTGTACGTGTTAGAGCATCCAACTTTCCCACACTGTATAAATTGTACGTGATTGAGATACCAACTTTCCCATACTGTATAAATTGTACGTGATAGAGGTACCAACTTTGCCCCACTGTATAAATTGTACGTGATAGAGCTACCAACTTTCCCACTGTCGATAATTTTTACGTGATGGAGCTACCAACTTTCCCACACCTTTTAAATTTTACATGATAGAGCTACCAACTTTCCCACACTGTATCATTTGTACGTAATAGAGCTACCAACTTTCCCACACTCTATAAATTGTACGTCATCGAACTACGAACTTTCCCACACTCTATAAATTGTACGTGATAGACCTACCAACATTCCCACACTGTATAAATTGTACGTGATATAGCTACTAACTTTCCCACACTGTATAAATTGTACGTGATACAACTACCAACTTTACCACATTCTATAAATTGTAGGTGATAGAGCTACCAACTTTCCCACACTGTATAAATTGTACGTGATAGAGCTACCAACTTTCCCACACTGTAAAAATTTAACGTGATAGAGCTACCAACTTTCCCACAGTGGATAAATTGTACTTGATAGAGCTGCCAACTTCACCACAATGTATTAATTGTACTTGATAGAGCTACGAACTTTCCCACACTGTATAAATTGTACGTGATACAACTACGAACTTTACCACGCTGTATAAATTGTACGTGATAGTGCTACCAACTCTCCCACACTCTATAAATTTTACGTGATGGAGCTACCAACTTTCCCACACTGTTTAAATTCTACATGAGAGAGCCACCAACTTTCCTACACATTTAAAATTGTACGTGATAGAGCTACCAACTTTCCCATATTGTATGGATTGTACGTGATAGAGCTACCAACTTTCCCACACTTTTTAAATCGTACGTGATATAGCTACCAACTTTCCCACAATGTATAAATTGTACGTGATAGAGCTACCAACTTTCCAACACTGTTTCAATTGTTCGTAATAGAGCTACCAACTTTCCCACACTCTATAAATTATACGTAATCGAACTACAACCTTTCCCACACTGTATAAATTGTACACGATAGAGCTACCTACTTTCCCACACTGTATAAATTGTACGTGATAGAGCTACCAACATTCCCACACTGTTTAAATTGTACGTGATAGAGCTACCAACTTTCCAACACTGTATAAATTGTACGTGGTAGAGCTACCAACTTTACCACACAGTATAAATTCTACGTTATTGAGATACCAACTTTCCCATACTATATAAATTGTACGTGATAGAGGTACCAACTTCCCACTGTATAAATTGTACGTGATAGAGCTACCAATTTTCCCACAGTGGATACATTTTACGTGATGAAGTTACCAACGTTCCTACGCTCTTTAAATTTTACATGATGGAGCTACCAACTTTCCCACACTGCATAAATTGTACGTGGTAGAGCTACAAACTTTCCCATACTGTTTAAATTGTACGTGATAGAGCTTCCAACTTTCCAACACTGTATAAATTGTACGTGGTAGAGCTACCAACTTTACCACACAGTATAAATTCTACGTGATTGAGATACCAACTTTCCCATACTATATAAATTGTACGTGATAGAGGTACCAACTTCCCACACTGTATAAATTGTACGTGATAGAGCTACCAATTTTCCCACAGTGGATACATTTTACGTGATGAAGTTACCAACGTTCCTACGCTGTTTAAATTTTACATGATGGAGCTACCAACTTTCCCACACTGCATAAATTGTACGTGGTAGAGCTACAAACTTTCCCATACTGAAGAAATTGTACATGATTGAGCTACCTACTTTCCAATACTGTAGAAATTCTACGTGATTGAGCTACCAACTGTCGCATACTGTATAAATTGTACTTGATAAAGATACCAACTTTCCCACACTCCATATATTGTATGTGATAGGACCACCAACTTTCCCACACTGTGTTAATTCTACGTGATAGAGCTACCAACTTTCCCACACTGTATAAATTGTACGTCATAGAGCTACCAACTTTCCCACACTGTATAAATTGTATGTGATAGAGGTACCAACATTCCCACACTGTATAAATTATACTTGATAGAGCTACCAAATTTCCCACACTGTATAAATTTTATGTGATAGAGCTACCAACTTTCCCACACTCTATAAATTATACGTGATAGGGCTACCAACTTTCCCACACTGTATAAATTGTACGTGATAGAGCTACCAAATTCACACACTGTATAAATTGTACATGATAGAGCTACTAACTTTCACACACTATATTAATTGTACATGACAGAGCCACCAACTTTCCCACACTGTATAAATTGTACGTGATAGAGCTTCCAACTTTCCCACACTGTATCGATTGTACGTGATAGAGCTAACAACATTCCCACACAGTTTAAATTGTACTTGATAGAGCTACCAACTTTCCCACACTGTATAAATTGTACTTGATAGAGCTGCCAACTTCACCACAATGTATTAATTGTACTTGATAGAGCTACCAAATTTCCCACACTGTATGATTTGTACGTGATAGAGCTACCAACTTTCCCACACTGTATAAATTGTACGTGATAGAGCCGCCAACTTTCCTACACTTTTTAAATTGTACGTGATAGAGCTACCAACTTTCCCACAATGTATAAATTGTACGTGATAAATCTACCAACTTTCCCACACTGTATAAATTGTACGTGATAGATCTACCAACTTTCCCACACTGTATAAATTGTACGTGATAAAGCTACCAACTTTCACACACTTTATCAATTGTACGTGATAGAGCTACCAACTTTCCCACACTGTATAAATTTTACGCGTTAGAGCTACCAATTTTCCCACTCTGTTTAAATTGTACTTGATAGAGCTACCAAATTTCCAACACTGTATCAATTGTACGTGATAGAGCTACCAACTTTCCCACACTGTTTAAATTGTAAGTGATTGAGCTACCAAATTTCCAACACTGTATAAATTGTACGTGTTAGAGCATCCAACTTTCCCACACTGTATAAATTGTACGTGATTGAGATACCAACTTTCCCATACTGTATAAATTGTACGTGATAGAGGTACCAACTTTGCCACACTGTATAAATTGTACGTGATAGAGCTACCAACATTCCCACTGTCGATAAATTTTACGTGATGGAGCTACCAACTTTCCCACACTGTTTAAATTTTACATGATAGAGCTACCAACTTTCCCACACTGTATCAATTGTACGTAATAGAGCTACCAACTTTCCCACACTCTATAAATTGTACGTCATCGAACTACGAACTTTCCCACACTCTATAAATTGTACGTGATAGAGCTACCAACTTTCCCACACTGTATAAATTGTACGTGATATAGCTACTAACTTTCCCACACTGTATAAATTGTACGTGATACAACTACCAACTTTACCACATTCTATAAATTGTAGGTGATAGAGCTACCAACTTTCCCACACTGTATAAATTGTACGTGATAGAGCTACGAACTTTCCCACACTGTAAAAATTTAACGTGATAGAGCTACCAACTTTCCCACAGTGGATAAATTTTACGTGATGGAGCTACCTACGTTCCCACACTGTTTAAATTGTACATGATAGAGCCACCTACTTTCCTACACTTTAAAAATTGTACGTGATAGAGCTACCAACTTTCCCACATTGTATGGATTGTACGTGATAGAGCTACAAAAACTTTCCCACACTGTTTAAATTGTACGTGATAGAGCCACCAACTTTCCTACACTTTTTAAATTCTATGTGATAGAGCTACCAACTTTCCCACAATTATAAATTGTACGTGATAGAGCTACCAACTTTCCCACACTGTATCAATTGTATGTAATAGAGCTACCAACTTTCCCACACTCTATAAATTATACGTGATCGAACTACGAACTTTCCCACACTGTATAAATTGTACACGATACAGCTACCTACTTTCCCACACTGTATAAATTGTACGTGATAGAGCTACCAATTTTCCCACTCTGTTTAAATTATACGTGATAGAGCTACCAACTTTCCAACACTGTATAAATTGCACGTGATAGAGCTACCAACTTTCCCACACTGTTTAAATTGTACGTGATAGAGCTACCAACTTTCCCACACTGTATCAATTGTACGTAATAGAGCTACCAACGTTCCCACACTCTATAAATTGTACGTGATCGAACTACGAACTTTCCCACACTGTATAAATTGTACACGATAGAGCTACCTACTTTCCCACACTGTATAAATTGTACATGATAGAGCTACTAACTTTCACACACTATATTAATTGTACGTGATAGAGCCACCAACTTTCCCACACTGTATAAATTGTACGTGATAGAGCTTCCAACTTTCCCACACTGTATCGATTGTACGTGATAGAGCTAACAACATTCCCACACTGTTTAAATTGTACTTGATAGAGCTACCAACTTTCCCACACTGTATAAATTGTACTTGATAGAGGTACCAACTTTTCCACACTCCATATATTGTATGTGATAGAGCTACCAACTTTCCCACAATGTATAAATTGTATGAGATAGAGATACCAACTTTGACACACTTTATAAATTTTATGTGATAGGACCACCAACTTTCCCACACTGTATAAATTGTACGTGATAGAGCTACCAACTTTCACACACTGTATAAATTGTACGTCATAGAGCTAGCAACTTTCCCACACTGTATATATTGTATGTGATAGAGGTACCACCTTTCCCACAATGTATAATTATACGTGATAGAGCTACCTACTTTCCCACAGTGTTTAAATTGTACGTGATACAACTACGAACTTTACCACACTCTATAAATTGTAGGTGATAGAGCTACCAACTTTCCCACACTGTATAAATTTTACATGATGGAGCTACTAACTTTCCAACACTGTATAAATTGTACGTGATTCAACTACGAACTTTACCACACTGTATAAATTGTACGTGATAGAGCTACCAACTTTCCCACACTGTATAAATTTTACGTGATTGAGCTACCAACTTTCCCACACTGTATAAATTGTACGTGATACAACTACTAACTTTACCACACTGTATAAATTGTACGTGATAGAGCTACCAACTTTCCCACACTTTAAAAATTTTACGTGATAGAGCTACCAACTTTCCCACACTGTATAAATTGTACGTAATACAACTACGATCTTTACCAAACTGTATAAATTGTACGTGATAGAGCTACCAACTTTCCCACACTGTATAAATTTTACGTGACAGAGCTACCAACTTTCCCACACTGTATAAATTGTACGTGATACAACTACGAACTTTACCACGCTGTATAAATTGTACGTGATAGAGCTACCAACTCTCCCACACTGTATAAATTTTACGTGATGGAGCTACCAACTTTCCCACACTGTTTAAATTGTACATGATAGAGCCACCAACTTTCCTACACATTTAAAATTGTACGTGATAGAGCTACCAACTTTCCCACATTGTATGGATTGTGCGTGATAGAGCTACCAACTTTCCCACACTTTTTAAATCGTACGTGATATAGCTACCAACTTTCCCACAATGTATAAATTGTACGTGATAGAGCTACCAACTTTCCCACACTGTATAAATTGTACGTGATAGAGCCGCCAACTTTCCTACACTTTTTAAATTGTACGTGATAGAGCTACCAACTTTCCCACAATGTATAAATTGTACGTGATAGATCTACCAACTTTCCCACACTGTATAAATTGTACGTGATAGATCTACCAACTTTCCCACACTGTATAAATTGTACGTGATAAAGCTACCAACTTTCACACACTTTATCAATTGTACGTGATTGAGCTACCAACTTTCCCACACTGTATAAATTTTACGCGTTAGAGCTACCAATTTTCCCACTCTGTTTAAATTGTACTTGATAGAGCTACCAAATTTCCAACACTGTATCAATTGTACGTGATAGAGCTACCAACTTTCCCACACTGTTTAAATTGTAAGTGATTGAGCTACCAAATTTCCAACACTGTATAAATTGTACGTGTTAGAGCATCCAACTTTCCCACACTGTATAAATTGTACGTGATTGAGATACCAACTTTCCCATACTGTATAAATTGTACGTGATAGAGGTACCAACTTTGCCCCACTGTATAAATTGTACGTGATAGAGCTACCAACTTTCCCACTGTCGATAATTTTTACGTGATGGAGCTACCAACTTTCCCACACCTTTTAAATTTTACATGATAGAGCTACCAACTTTCCCACACTGTATCATTTGTACGTAATAGAGCTACCAACTTTCCCACACTCTATAAATTGTACGTCATCGAACTACGAACTTTCCCACACTCTATAAATTGTACGTGATAGACCTACCAACATTCCCACACTGTATAAATTGTACGTGATATAGCTACTAACTTTCCCACACTGTATAAATTGTACGTGATACAACTACCAACTTTACCACATTCTATAAATTGTAGGTGATAGAGCTACCAACTTTCCCACACTGTATAAATTGTACGTGATAGAGCTACCAACTTTCCCACACTGTAAAAATTTAACGTGATAGAGCTACCAACTTTCCCACAGTGGATAAATTTTACGTGATGGAGCTACCTACGTTCCCACACTGTTTAAATTGTACATGATAGAGCCACCAACTTTCCTACACTTTAAAAATTGTACGTGATAGAGCTACCAACTTTCCCACATTGTATGGATTGTACGTGATAGAGCTACAAAAACTTTCCCACACTGTTTAAATTCTACGTGATAGAGCTACCAACATTCCCACAATTATAAATTGTACGTGATAGAGCTACCAACTTTCCCACAATTATAAATTGTACGTGATAGAGCTACCAACTTTCCCACACTGTATAAATTGTACTTGATAGAGCTGCCAACTTCACCACAATGTATTAATTGTACTTGATAGAGCTACCAAATTTCCCACACTGTATGATTTGTACGTGATAGAGCTACCAACTTTCCCACACTGTATAAATTGTACGTGATAGAGCCGCCAACTTTCCTACACTTTTTAAATTGTACGTGATAGAGCTACCAACTTTCCCACAATGCATAAATTGTACGTGATAAATCTACCAACTTTCCCACACTGTATAAATTGTACGTGATAGATCTACCAACTTTCCCACACTGTATAAATTGTACGTGATAAAGCTACCAACTTTCACACACTTTATCAATTGTACGTGATAGAGCTACCAACTTTCCCACACTGTATAAATTTTACGCGTTAGAGCTACCAATTTTCCCACTCTGTTTAAATTGTACTTGATAGAGCTACCAAATTTCCAACACTGTATCAATTGTACGTGATAGAGCTACCAACTTTCCCACACTGTTTAAATTGTAAGTGATTGAGCTACCAAATTTCCAACACTGTATAAATTGTACGTGTTAGAGCATCCAACTTTCCCACACTGTATAAATTGTACGTGATTGAGATACCAACTTTCCCATACTGTATAAATTGTACGTGATAGAGGTACCAACTTTGCCACACTGTATAAATTGTACGTGATAGAGCTACCAACATTCCCACTGTCGATAAATTTTACGTGATGGAGCTACCAACTTTCCCACACTGTTTAAATTTTACATGATAGAGCTACCAACTTTCCCACACTGTATCAATTGTACGTAATAGAGCTACCAACTTTCCCACACTCTATAAATTGTACGTCATCGAACTACGAACTTTCCCACACTCTATAAATTGTACGTGATAGAGCTACCAACTTTCCCACACTGTATAAATTGTACGTGATATAGCTACTAACTTTCCCACACTGTATAAATTGTACGTGATACAACTACCAACTTTACCACATTCTATAAATTGTAGTTGATAGAGCTACCAACTTTCCCACACTGTATAAATTGTACGTGATAGAGCTACAAACTTTCCCACACTGTAAAAATTTAACGTGATAGAGCTACCAACTTTCCCACAGTGGATAAATTTTACGTGATGGAGCTACCTACGTTCCCACACTGTTTAAATTGTACATGATAGAGCCACCTACTTTCCTACACTTTAAAAATTGTACGTGATAGAGCTACCAACTTTCCCACATTGTATGGATTGTACGTGATAGAGCTACAAAAACTTTCCCACACTGTTTAAATTGTACGTGATAGAGCCACCAACTTTCCTACACTTTTTAAATTCTACGTGATAGAGCTACCAACTTTCCCACAATTATAAATTGTACGTGATAGAGCTACCAACTTTCCCACACTGTATCAATTGTACGTAATAGAGCTACCAACTTTCCCACACTCTATAAATTATACGTGATCGAACTACGAACTTTCCCACACTGTATAAATTGTACACGATACAGCTACCTACTTTCCCACACTGTATAAATTGTACGTGATAGAGCTACCAATTTTCCCACTCTGTTTAAATTGTACGTGATAGAGCTACCAACTTTCCAACACTGTATAAATTGCACGTGATAGAGCTACCAACTTTCCCACACTGTTTAAATTCTACGTGATAGAGCTACCAACTTTCCCACACTGTATCAATTGTACGTAATAGAGCTACCAACGTTCCCACACTCTATAAATTGTACGTGATCGAACTACGAACTTTCCCACACTGTATAAATTGTACACGATAGAGCTACCTACTTTCCCACACTGTATAAATTGTACATGATAGAGCAACTAACTTTCACACACTATATTAATTGTACGTGATAGAGCCACCAACTTTCCCACACTGTATAAATTGTACGTGATAGAGCTTCCAACTTTCCCACACTGTATCGATTGTACGTGATAGAGCTAACAACATTCCCACACTGTTTAAATTGTACTTGATAGAGCTACCAACTTTCCCACACTGTATAAATTGTACTTGATAGAGGTACCAACTTTTCCACACTCCAAATATTGTATGTGATAGAGCTACCAACTTTCCCACAATGTATAAATTGTATGAGATAGAGATACCAACTTTGACACACTTTATAAATTTTATGTGATAGGACCACCAACTTTCCCACACTGTATAAATTGTACGTGATAGAGCTACCAACTTTCACACACTGTATAAATTGTACGTCATAGAGCTAGCAACTTTCCCACACTGTATATATTGTATGTGATAGAGGTACCACCTTTCCCACAATGTATAATTATACGTGATAGAGCTACCTACTTTCCCACAGTGTTTAAATTGTACGTGATACAACTACGAACTTTACCACACTCTATAAATTGTAGGTGATAGAGCTACCAACTTTCCCACACTGTATAAATTTTACATGATGGAGCTACTAACTTTCCAACACTGTATAAATTGTACGTGATTCAACTACGAACTTTACCACACTGTATAAATTGTACGTGATAGAGCTACCAACTTTCCCACACTGTATAAATTTTACGTGATTGAGCTACCAACTTTCCCACACTGTATAAATTGTACGTGATACAACTACTAACTTTACCACACTGTATAAATTGTACGTGATAGAGCTACCAACTTTCCCACACTTTAAAAATTTTACGTGATAGAGCTACCAACTTTCCCACACTGTATAAATTGTACGTAATACAACTACGATCTTTACCAAACTGTATAAATTGTACGTGATAGAGCTACCAACTTTCCCACACTGTATACATTTTACGTGACAGAGCTACCAACTTTCCCACACTGTATAAATTGTACGTGATACAACTACGAACTTTACCACGCTGTATAAATTGTACGTGATAGAGCTACCAACTCTCCCACACTGTATAAATTTTACGTGATGGAGCTACCAACTTTCCCACACTGTTTAAATTGTACATGATAGAGCCACCAACTTTCCTACACATTTAAAATTGTACGTGATAGAGCTACCAACTTTCCCACATTGTATGGATTGTGCGTGATAGAGCTACCAACTTTCCAACACTTTTTAAATCGTACGTGATATAGCTACCAACTTTCCCACAATGTATAAATTGTACGTGATAGAGCTACCAACTTTCCCACACTGTATAAATTGTACGTGATAGAGCCGCCAACTTTCCTACACTTTTTAAATTGTACGTGATAGAGCTACCAACTTTCCCACAATGTATAAATTGTACGTGATAGATCTACCAACTTTCCCACACTGTATAAATTGTACGTGATAGATCTACCAACTTTCCCACACTGTATAAATTGTACGTGATAAAGCTACCAACTTTCACACACTTTATCAATTGTACGTGATTGAGCTACCAACTTTCCCACACTGTATAAATTTTACGCGTTAGAGCTACCAATTTTCCCACTCTGTTTAAATTGTACTTGATAGAGCTACCAAATTTCCAACACTGTATCAATTGTACGTGATAGAGCTACCAACTTTCCCACACTGTTTAAATTGTAAGTGATTGAGCTACCAAATTTCCAACACTGTATAAATTGTACGTGTTAGAGCATCCAACTTTCCCACACTGTATAAATTGTACGTGATTGAGATACCAAGTTTCCCACACTGTATAAATTGTACGTCATAGAGCTACCAACTTTCCCACACTGTATAAATTGTATGTGATAGAGGTACCAACATTCCCACACTGTATAAATTATACTTGATAGAGCTAACAAATTTCCCACACTGTATAAATTTTATGTGATAGAGCTACCAACTTTCCCACACTCTATAAATTATACGTGATAGAGCTACCAACTTTCGCACACTGTATAAATTGTATGTGATAGAGCTACCAAATTTCACACACTGTATAAATTGTACATGATAGAGCTACTAACTTTCACACACTATATTAATTGTACATGATAGAGCCACCAACTTTCCCACACTGTATAAATTGTACGTGATAGAGCTTCCAACTTTCCCACACTGTATCGATTGTACGTGATAGAGCTAACAACATTCCCACACTGTTTAAATTGTACTTGATAGAGCTACCAACTTTCCCACACTGTATAAATTGTACTTGATAGAGCTGCCAACTTCACCACAATGTATTAATTGTACTTGATAGAGCTACGAACTTTCCCACACTGTATAAATTGTACGTGATACAACTACGAACTTTACCACGCTGTATAAATTGTACGTGATAGAGCTACCAACTCTCCCACACTCTATAAATTTTACGTGATGGAGCTACCAACTTTCCCACACTGTTTAAATTCTACATGAGAGAGCCACCAACTTTCCTACACATTTAAAATTGTACGTGATAGAGCTACCAACTTTCCCATATTGTATGGATTGTACGTGATAGAGCTACCAACTTTCCCACACTTTTTAAATCGTACGTGATATAGCTACCAACTTTCCCACAATGTATAAATTGTACGTGATAGAGCTACCAACTTTCCAACACTGTTTCAATTGTTCGTAATAGAGCTACCAACTTTCCCACACTCTATAAATTATACGTAATCGAACTACGACCTTTCCCACACTGTATAAATTGTACACGATAGAGCTACCTACTTTCCCACACTGTATAAATTGTACGTGATAGAGCTACCAACATTCCCACACTGTTTAAATTGTACGTGATAGAGCTACCAACTTTCCAACACTGTATAAATTGTACGTGGTAGAGCTACCAACTTTACCACACAGTATAAATTCTACGTGATTGAGATACCAACTTTCCCATACTATATAAATTGTACGTGATAGAGGTACCAACTTCCCACACTGTATAAATTGTACGTGATAGAGCTACCAATTTTCCCACAGTGGATACATTTTACGTGATGAAGTTACCAACGTTCCTACGCTGTTTAAATTTTACATGATGGAGCTACCAACTTTCCCACACTGCATAAATTGTACGTGGTAGAGCTACAAACTTTCCCATACTGTTTAAATTGTACGTGATAGAGCTACCAACTTTCCAACACTGTATAAATTGTACGTGGTAGAGCTACCAACTTTACCACACAGTATAAATTCTACGTGATTGAGATACCAACTTTCCCATACTATATAAATTGTACGTGATAGAGGTACCAACTTCCCACACTGTATAAATTGTACGTGATAGAGCTACCAATTTTCCCACAGTGGATACATTTTACGTGATGAAGTTACCAACGTTCCTACGCTGTTTAAATTTTACATGATGGAGCTACCAACTTTCCCACACTGCATAAATTGTACGTGGTAGAGCTACAAACTTTCCCATACTGTAGAAATTGTACATGATTGAGCTACCTACTTTCCAATACTGTAGAAATTCTACGTGATTGAGCTACCAACTGTCGCATACTGTATAAATTGTACTTGATAAAGATACCAACTTTCCCACACTCCATATATTGTATGTGATAGGACCACCAACTTTCCCACACTGTGTTAATTCTACGTGATAGAGCTACCAACTTTCCCACACTGTATAAATTGTACGTCATAGAGCTACCAACTTTCCCACACTGTATAAATTGTATGTGATAGAGGTACCAACATTCCCACACTGCATAAATTATACTTGATAGAGCTACCAAATTTCCCACACTGTATAAATTTTATGTGATAGAGCTACCAACTTTCCCACACTCTATAAATTATACGTGATAGGGCTACCAACTTTCCCACACTGTATAAATTGTACGTGATAGAGCTACCAAATTTCACACACTGTATAAATTGTACATGATAGAGCTACTAACTTTCACACACTATATTAATTGTACATGATAGAGCCACCAACTTTCCCACACTGTATAAATTGTACGTGATAGAGCTTCCAACTTTCCCACACTGTATCGATTGTACGTGATAGAGCTAACAACATTCCCACACAGTTTAAATTGTACTTGATAGAGCTACCAACTTTCCCACACTGTATAAATTGTACTTGATAGAGCTGCCAACTTCACCACAATGTATTAATTGTACTTGATAGAGCTACCAAATTTCCCACACTGTATGATTTGTACGTGATAGAGCTACCAACTTTCCCACACTGTATAAATTGTACGTGATAGAGCCGCCAACTTTCCTACACTTTTTAAATTGTACGTGATAGAGCTACCAACTTTCCCACAATGTATAAATTGTACGTGATAAATCTACCAACTTTCCCACACTGTATAAATTGTACGTGATAGATCTACCAACTTTCCCACACTGTATAAATTGTACGTGATAAAGCTACCAACTTTCACACACTTTATCAATTGTACGTGATAGAGCTACCAACTTTCCCACACTGTATAAATTTTACGCGTTAGAGCTACCAATTTTCCCACTCTGTTTAAATTGTACTTGATAGAGCTACCAAATTTCCAACACTGTATCAATTGTACGTGATAGAGCTACCAACTTTCCCACACTGTTTAAATTGTAAGTGATTGAGCTACCAAATTTCCAACACTGTATAAATTGTACGTGTTAGAGCATCCAACTTTCCCACACTGTATAAATTGTACGTGATTGAGATACCAACTTTCCCATACTGTATAAATTGTACGTGATAGAGGTACCAACTTTGCCACACTGTATAAATTGTACGTGATAGAGCTACCAACATTCCCACTGTCGATAAATTTTACGTTATGGAGCTACCAACTTTCCCACACTGTTTAAATTTTACATGATAGAGCTACCAACTTTCCCACACTGTATCAATTGTACGTAATAGAGCTACCAACTTTCCCACACTCTATAAATTGTACGTCATCGAACTACGAACTTTCCCACACTCTATAAATTGTACGTGATAGAGCTACCAACTTTCCCACACTGTATAAATTGTACGTGATATAGCTACTAACTTTCCCACACTGTATAAATTGTACGTGATACAACTACCAACTTTACCACATTCTATAAATTGTAGGTGATAGAGCTACCAACTTTCCCACACTGTACAAATTGTACGTGATAGAGCTACAAACTTTCCCACACTGTAAAAATTTAACGTGATAGAGCTACCAACTTTCCCACAGTGGATAAATTTTACGTGATGGAGCTACCTACGTTCCCACACTGTTTAAATTGTACATGATAGAGCCACCTACTTTCCTACACTTTAAAAATTGTACGTGATAGAGCTACCAACTTTCCCACATTGTATGGATTGTACGTGATAGAGCTACAAAAACTTTCCCACACTGTTTAAATTGTACGTGATAGAGCCACCAACTTTCCTACACTTTTTAAATTCTACGTGATAGAGCTACCAACTTTCCCACAATTATAAATTGTACGTGATAGAGCTACCAACTTTCCCACACTGTATCAATTGTATGTAATAGAGCTACCAACTTTCCCACACTCTATAAATTATACGTGATCGAACTACGAACTTTCCCACACTGTATAAATTGTACACGATACAGCTACCTACTTTCCCACACTGTATAAATTGTACGTGATAGAGCTACCAATTTTCCCACTCTGTTTAAATTGTACGTGATAGAGCTACCAACTTTCCAACACTGTATAAATTGCACGTGATAGAGCTACCAACTTTCCCACACTGTTTAAATTGTACGTGATAGAGCTACCAACTTTCCCACACTGTATCAATTGTACGTAATAGAGCTACCAACGTTCCCACACTCTATAAATTGTACGTGATCGAACTACGAACTTTCCCACACTGTATAAATTGTACACGATAGAGCTACCTACTTTCCCACACTGTATAAATTGTACATGATAGAGCTACTAACTTTCACACACTATATTAATTGTACGTGATAGAGCCACCAAATTTCCCACACTGTATAAATTGTACGTGATAGAGCTTCCAACTTTCCCACACTGTATCGATTGTACGTGATAGAGCTAACAACATTCCCACACTGTTTAAATTGTACTTGATAGAGCTACCAACTTTCCCACACTGTATAAATTGTACTTGATAGAGGTACCAACTTTTCCACACTCCATATATTGTATGTGATAGAGCTACCAACTTTCCCACAATGTATAAATTGTATGAGATAGAGATACCAACTTTGACACACTTTATAAATTTTATGTGATAGGACCACCAACTTTCCCACACTGTATAAATTGTACGTGATAGAGCTACCAACTTTCACACACTGTATAAATTGTACGTCATAGAGCTAGCAACTTTCCCACACTGTATATATTGTATGTGATAGAGGTACCACCTTTCCCACAATGTATAATTATACGTGATAGAGCTACCTACTTTCCCACAGTGTTTAAATTGTACGTGATACAACTACGAACTTTACCACACTCTATAAATTGTAGGTGATAGAGCTACCAACTTTCCCACACTGTATAAATTTTACATGATGGAGCTACTAACTTTCCAACACTGTATAAATTGTACGTGATTCAACTACGAACTTTACCACACTGTATAAATTGTACGTGATAGAGCTACCAACTTTCCCACACTGTATAAATTTTACGTGATTGAGCTACCAACTTTCCCACACTGTATAAATTGTACGTGATACAACTACTAACTTTACCACACTGTATAAATTGTACGTGATAGAGCTACCAACTTTCCCACACTTTAAAAATTTTACGTGATAGAGCTACCAACTTTCCCACACTGTATAAATTGTACGTAATACAACTACGATCTTTACCAAACTGTATAAATTGTACGTGATAGAGCTACCAACTTTCCCACACTGTATAAATTTTACGTGACAGAGCTACCAACTTTCCCACACTGTATAAATTGTACGTGATACAACTACGAACTTTACCACGCTGTATAAATTGTACGTGATAGAGCTACCAACTCTCCCACACTGTATAAATTTTACGTGATGGAGCTACCAACTTTCCCACACTGTTTAAATTGTACATGATAGAGCCACCAACTTTCCTACACATTTAAAATTGTACGTGATAGAGCTACCAACTTTCCCACATTGTATGGATTGTGCGTGATAGAGCTACCAACTTTCCCACACTTTTTAAATCGTACGTGATATAGCTACCAACTTTCCCACAATGTATAAATTGTACGTGATAGAGCTACCAACTTTCCCACACTGTATAAATTGTACGTGATAGAGCCGCCAACTTTCCTACACTTTTTAAATTGTACGTGATAGAGCTACCAACTTTCCCACAATGTATAAATTGTACGTGATAGATCTACCAACTTTCCCACACTGTATAAATTGTACGTGATAGATCTACCAACTTTCCCACACTGTATAAATTGTACGTGATAAAGCTACCAACTTTCACACACTTTATCAATTGTACGTGATTGAGCTACCAACTTTCCCACACTGTATAAATTTTACGCGTTAGAGCTACCAATTTTCCCACTCTGTTTAAATTGTACTTGATAGAGCTACCAAATTTCCAACACTGTATCAATTGTACGTGATAGAGCTACCAACTTTCCCACACTGTTTAAATTGTAAGTGATTGAGCTACCAAATTTCCAACACTGTATAAATTGTACGTGTTAGAGCATCCAACTTTCCCACACTGTATAAATTGTACGTGATTGAGATACCAACTTTCCCATACTGTATAAATTGTACGTGATAGAGGTACCAACTTTGCCACACTGTATAAATTGTACGTGCTAGAGCTACCAACTTTCCCACTGTCGATAATTTTTACGTGATGGAGCTACCAACTTTCCCACACCTTTTAAATTTTACATGATAGAGCTACCAACTTTCCCACACTGTATCATTTGTACGTAATAGAGCTACCAACTTTCCCACACTCTATAAATTGTACGTCATCGAACTACGAACTTTCCCACACTCTATAAATTGTACGTGATAGAGCTACCAACATTCCCACACTGTATAAATTGTACGTGATATAGCTACTAACTTTCCCACACTGTATAAATTGTACGTGATACAACTACCAACTTTACCACATTCTATAAATTGTAGGTGATAGAGCTACCAACTTTCCCACACTGTATAAATTGTACGTGATAGAGCTACCAACTTTCCCACACTGTAAAAATTTAACGTGATAGAGCTACCAACTTTCCCACAGTGGATAAATTTTACGTGATGGAGCTACCTACGTTCCCACACTGTTTAAATTGTACATGATAGAGCCACCAACTTTCCTACACTTTAAAAATTGTACGTGATAGAGCTACCAACTTTCCCACATTGTATGGATTGTACGTGATAGAGCTACAAAAACTTTCCCACACTGTTTAAATTGTACGTGATAGAGCCACCAACTTTCCTACACTTTTTAAATTCTACGTGATAGAGCTACCAACTTTCCCACAATTATAAATTGTACGTGATAGAGCTACCAACTTTCCCACAATTATAAATTGTACGTGATAGAGCTACCAACTTTCCCACACTGTATCAATTGTACGTAATAGAGCTACCAACTTTCCCACACTCTATAAATTATACGTGATCGAACTACGAACTTTCCCACACTGTATAAATTGTACACGATACAGCTACCTACATTCCCACACTGTATAAATTGTACGTGATAGAGCTACCAATTTTCCCACTCTGTTTAAATTGTACGTGATAGAGCTACCAACTTTCCAACACTGTATAAATTGCACGTGATAGAGCTACCAACTTTCCCACACTGTTTAAATTGTACGTGATAGAGCTACCAACTTTCCCACACTGTATCAATTATACGTAATAGAGCTACCAACGTTCCCACACTCTATAAATTGTACGTGATCGAACTACGAACTTTCCCACACTGTATAAATTGTACACGATAGAGCTACCTACTTTCCCACACTTTATAAATTGTACATGATAGAGCTACTAACTTTCACACACTATATTAATTGTACGTGATAGAGCCACCAACTTTCCCACACTGTATAAATTGTACGTGATAGAGCTTCCAACTTTCCCACACTGTATCGATTGTACGTGATAGAGCTAACAACATTCCCACACTGTTTAAATTGTACTTGATAGAGCTACCAAATTTCCCACACTGTATAAATTGTACTTGATAGAGGTACCAACTTTTCCACACTCCATATATTGTATGTGATAGAGCTACCAACTTTCCCACAATGTATAAATTGTATGAGATAGAGCTACCAACTTTGACACACTTTATAAATTTTATGTGATACGACCACCAACTTTCCCACACTGTATAAATTGTACGTGATAGAGCTACCAACTTTCACACACTGTATAAATTGTATGTGATAGAGGTACCACCTTTCCCACAATGTATAATTATACGTGATAGAGCTACCTACTTTCCCACAGTGTTTAAATTGTACGTGATACAACTACGAACTTTACCACACTCTATAAATTGTAGGTGATAGAGCTACCAACTTTCCCACACTGTATAAATTTTACATGATGGAGCTACTAACTTTCCAACACTGTATAAATTGTACGTGATTCAACTACGAACTTTACCACACTGTATAAATTGTACGTGATAGAGCTACCAACTTTCCCACACTGTATAAATTTTACGTGATTGAGCTACCAACTTTCCCACACTGTATAAATTGTACGTGATACAACTACTAACTTTACCACACTGTATAAATTGTACGTGATAGAGCTACCAACTTTCCCACACTTTAAAAATTTTACGTGATAGAGCTACCAACTTTCCCACACTGTATAAATTGTACGTAATACAACTACGATCTTTACCAAACTGTATAAATTGTACGTGATAGAGCTACCAACTTTCCCACACTGTATAAATTTTACGTGACAGAGCTACCAACTTTCCCACACTGTATAAATTGTACGTGATACAACTACGAACTTTACCACGCTGTATAAATTGTACGTGATAGAGCTACCAACTCTCCCACACTGTATAAATTTTACGTGATGGAGCTACCAACTTTCCCACACTCTTTAAATTTTACATGATAGAGCCACCAACTTTCCTACACATTTAAAATTGTACGTGATAGAGCTACCAACTTTCCCACATTGTATGGATTGTGCGTGATAGAGCTACCAACTTTCCCACACTTTTTAAATCGTACGTGATATAGCTACCAACTTTCCCACAATGTATAAATTGTACGTGATAGAGCTACCAACTTTCCCACACTGAATAAATTGTACGTGATAGAGCCGCCAACTTTCCTACACTTTTTAAATTGTACGTGATAGAGCTACCAACTTTCCCACAATGTATAAATTGTACGTGATAGATCTACCAACTTTCCCACACTGTATAAATTGTACGTGATAGATCTACCAACTTTCCCACACTGTATAAATTGTACGTGATAAAGCTACCAACTTTCACACACTTTATCAATTGTACGTGATTGAGCTACCAACTTTCCCACACTGTATAAATTTTACGCGTTAGAGCTACCAATTTTCCCACTCTGTTTAAATTGTACTTGATAGAGCTACCAAATTTCCAACACTGTATCAATTGTACGTGATAGAGCTACCAACTTTCCCACACTGTTTAAATTGTAAGTGATTGAGCTACCAAATTTCCAACACTGTATAAATTGTACGTGTTAGAGCATCCACCTTTCCCACACTGTATAAATTGTACGTGATGGAGATACCAACTTTCCCATACTGTATAAATTGTACGTGATAGAGGTACCAACTTTGCCACACTGTATAAATTGTACGTGATAGAGGTACCAAATTTGCCACACTGTATAAATTGTACGTGATAGAGCTACCAACATTCCCACTGTCGATAAATTTTACGTTATGGAGCTACCAACTTTCCCACACTGTTTAAATTTTACATGATAGAGCTACCAACTTTCCCACACTGTATCAATTGTACGTAATAGAGCTACCAACTTTCCCACACTCTATAAATTGTACGTCATCGAACTACGAACTTTCCCACACTCTATAAATTGTACGTGATAGAGCTACCAACTTTCCCACACTGTATAAATTGTACGTGATATAGCTACTAACTTTCCCACACTGTATAAATTGTACGTGATACAACTACCAACTTTACCACATTCTATAAATTGTAGGTGATAGAGCTACCAACTTTCCCACACTGTACAAATTGTACGTGATAGAGCTACAAACTTTCCCACACTGTAAAAATTTAACGTGATAGAGCTACCAACTTTCCCACAGTGGATAAATTTTACGTGATGGAGCTACCTACGTTCCCACACTGTTTAAATTGTACATGATAGAGCCACCTACTTTCCTACACTTTAAAAATTGTACGTGATAGAGCTACCAACTTTCCCACATTGTATGGATTGTACGTGATAGAGCTACAAAAACTTTCCCACACTGTTTAAATTGTACGTGATAGAGCCACCAACTTTCCTACACTTTTTAAATTCTACGTGATAGAGCTACCAACTTTCCCACAATTATAAATTGTACGTGATAGAGCTACCAACTTTCCCACACTGTATCAATTGTATGTAATAGAGCTACCAACTTTCCCACACTCTATAAATTATACGTGATCGAACTACGAACTTTCCCACACTGTATAAATTGTACACGATACAGCTACCTACTTTCCCACACTGTATAAATTGTACGTGATAGAGCTACCAATTTTCCCACTCTGTTTAAATTGTACGTGATAGAGCTACCAACTTTCCAACACTGTATAAATTGCACGTGATAGAGCTACCAACTTTCCCACACTGTTTAAATTGTACGTGATAGAGCTACCAACTTTCCCACACTGTATCAATTGTACGTAATAGAGCTACCAACGTTCCCACACTCTATAAATTGTACGTGATCGAACTACGAACTTTCCCACACTGTATAAATTGTACACGATAGAGCTACCTACTTTCCCACACTGTATAAATTGTACATGATAGAGCTACTAACTTTCACACACTATATTAATTGTACGTGATAGAGCCACCAAATTTCCCACACTGTATAAATTGTACGTGATAGAGCTTCCAACTTTCCCACACTGTATCGATTGTACGTGATAGAGCTAACAACATTCCCACACTGTTTAAATTGTACTTGATAGAGCTACCAACTTTCCCACACTGTATAAATTGTACTTGATAGAGGTACCAACTTTTCCACACTCCATATATTGTATGTGATAGAGCTACCAACTTTCCCACAATGTATAAATTGTATGAGATAGAGATACCAACTTTGACACACTTTATAAATTTTATGTGATAGGACCACCAACTTTCCCACACTGTATAAATTGTACGTGATAGAGCTACCAACTTTCACACACTGTATAAATTGTACGTCATAGAGCTAGCAACTTTCCAACACTGTATATATTGTATGTGATAGAGGTACCACCTTTCCCACAATGTATAATTATACGTGATAGAGCTACCTACTTTCCCACAGTGTTTAAATTGTACGTGATACAACTACGAACTTTACCACACTCTATAAATTGTAGGTGATAGAGCTACCAACTTTCCCACACTGTATAAATTTTACATGATGGAGCTACTAACTTTCCAACACTGTATAAATTGTACGTGATTCAACTACGAACTTTACCACACTGTATAAATTGTACGTGATAGAGCTACCAACTTTCCCACACTGTATAAATTTTACGTGATTGAGCTACCAACTTTCCCACACTGTATAAATTGTACGTGATACAACTACTAACTTTACCACACTGTATAAATTGTACGTGATAGAGCTACCAACTTTCCCACACTTTAAAAATTTTACGTGATAGAGCTACCAACTTTCCCACACTGTATAAATTGTACGTAATACAACTACGATCTTTACCAAACTGTATAAATTGTACGTGATAGAGCTACCAACTTTCCCACACTGTATAAATTTTACGTGACAGAGCTACCAACTTTCCCACACTGTATAAATTGTACGTGATACAACTACGAACTTTACCACGCTGTATAAATTGTACGTGATAGAGCTACCAACTCTCCCACACTGTATAAATTTTACGTGATGGAGCTACCAACTTTCCCACACTGTTTAAATTGTACATGATAGAGCCACCAACTTTCCTACACATTTAAAATTGTACGTGATAGAGCTACCAACTTTCCCACATTGTATGGATTGTGCGTGATAGAGCTACCAACTTTCCCACACTTTTTAAATCGTACGTGATATAGCTACCAACTTTCCCACAATGTATAAATTGTACGTGATAGAGCTACCAACTTTCCCACACTGTATAAATTGTACGTGATAGAGCCGCCAACTTTCCTACACTTTTTAAATTGTACGTGATAGAGCTACCAACTTTCCCACAATGTATAAATTGTACGTGATAGATCTACCAACTTTCCCACACTGTATAAATTGTACGTGATAGATCTACCAACTTTCCCACACTGTATAAATTGTACGTGATAAAGCTACCAACTTTCACACACTTTATCAATTGTACGTGATTGAGCTACCAACTTTCCCACACTGTATAAATTTTACGCGTTAGAGCTACCAATTTTCCCACTCTGTTTAAATTGTACTTGATAGAGCTACCAAATTTCCAACACTGTATCAATTGTACGTGATAGAGCTACCAACTTTCCCACACTGTTTAAATTGTAAGTGATTGAGCTACCAAATTTCCAACACTGTATAAATTGTACGTGTTAGAGCATCCAACTTTCCCACACTGTATAAATTGTACGTGATTGAGATACCAACTTTCCCATACTGTATAAATTGTACGTGATAGAGGTACCAACTTTGCCACACTGTATAAATTGTACGTGCTAGAGCTACCAACTTTCCCACTGTCGATAATTTTTACGTGATGGAGCTACCAACTTTCCCACACCTTTTAAATTTTACATGATAGAGCTACCAACTTTCCCACACTGTATCATTTGTACGTAATAGAGCTACCAACTTTCCCACACTCTATAAATTGTACGTCATCGAACTACGAACTTTCCCACACTCTATAAATTGTACGTGATAGAGCTACCAACATTCCCACACTGTATAAATTGTACGTGATATAGCTACTAACTTTCCCACACTGTATAAATTGTACGTGATACAACTACCAACTTTACCACATTCTATAAATTGTAGGTGATAGAGCTACCAACTTTCCCACACTGTATAAATTGTACGTGATAGAGCTACCAACTTTCCCACACTGTAAAAATTTAACGTGATAGAGCTACCAACTTTCCCACAGTGGATAAATTTTACGTGATGGAGCTACCTACGTTCCCACACTGTTTAAATTGTACATGATAGAGCCACCAACTTTCCTACACTTTAAAAATTGTACGTGATAGAGCTACCAACTTTCCCACATTGTATGGATTGTACGTGATAGAGCTACAAAAACTTTCCCACACTGTTTAAATTGTACGTGATAGAGCCACCAACTTTCCTACACTTTTTAAATTCTACGTGATAGAGCTACCAACTTTCCCACAATTATAAATTGTACGTGATAGAGCTACCAACTTTCCCACAATTATAAATTGTACGTGATAGAGCTACCAACTTTCCCACACTGTATCAATTGTACGTAATAGAGCTACCAACTTTCCCACACTCTATAAATTATACGTGATCGAACTACGAACTTTCCCACACTGTATAAATTGTACACGATACAGCTACCTACTTTCCCACACTGTATAAATTGTACGTGATAGAGCTACCAATTTTCCCACTCTGTTTAAATTGTACGTGATAGAGCTACCAACTTTCCAACACTGTATAAATTGCACGTGATAGAGCTACCAACTTTCCCACACTGTTTAAATTGTACGTGATAGAGCTACCAACTTTCCCACACTGTATCAATTATACGTAATAGAGCTACCAACGTTCCCACACTCTATAAATTGTACGTGATCGAACTACGAACTTTCCCACACTGTATAAATTGTACACGATAGAGCTACCTACTTTCCCACACTTTATAAATTGTACATGATAGAGCTACTAACTTTCACACACTATATTAATTGTACGTGATAGAGCCACCAACTTTCCCACACTGTATAAATTGTACGTGATAGAGCTTCCAACTTTCCCACACTGTATCGATTGTACGTGATAGAGCTAACAACATTCCCACACTGTTTAAATTGTACTTGATAGAGCTACCAAATTTCCCACACTGTATAAATTGTACTTGATAGAGGTACCAACTTTTCCACACTCCATATATTGTATGTGATAGAGCTACCAACTTTCCCACAATGTATAAATTGTATGAGATAGAGCTACCAACTTTGACACACTTTATAAATTTTATGTGATACGACCACCAACTTTCCCACACTGTATAAATTGTACGTGATAGAGCTACCAACTTTCACACACTGTATAAATTGTATGTGATAGAGGTACCACCTTTCCCACAATGTATAATTATACGTGATAGAGCTACCTACTTTCCCACAGTGTTTAAATTGTACGTGATACAACTACGAACTTTACCACACTCTATAAATTGTAGGTGATAGAGCTACCAACTTTCCCACACTGTATAAATTTTACATGATGGAGCTACTAACTTTCCAACACTGTATAAATTGTACGTGATTCAACTACGAACTTTACCACACTGTATAAATTGTACGTGATAGAGCTACCAACTTTCCCACACTGTATAAATTTTACGTGATTGAGCTACCAACTTTCCCACACTGTATAAATTGTACGTGATACAACTACTAACTTTACCACACTGTATAAATTGTACGTGATAGAGCTACCAACTTTCCCACACTTTAAAAATTTTACGTGATAGAGCTACCAACTTTCCCACACTGTATAAATTGTACGTAATACAACTACGATCTTTACCAAACTGTATAAATTGTACGTGATAGAGCTACCAACTTTCCCACACTGTATAAATTTTACGTGACAGAGCTACCAACTTTCCCACACTGTATAAATTGTACGTGATACAACTACGAACTTTACCACGCTGTATAAATTGTACGTGATAGAGCTACCAACTCTCCCACACTGTATAAATTTTACGTGATGGAGCTACCAACTTTCCCACACTGTTTAAATTTTACATGATAGAGCCACCAACTTTCCTACACATTTAAAATTGTACGTGATAGAGCTACCAACTTTCCCACATTGTATGGATTGTGCGTGATAGAGCTACCAACTTTCCCACACTTTTTAAATCGTACGTGATATAGCTACCAACTTTCCCACAATGTATAAATTGTACGTGATAGAGCTACCAACTTTCCCACACTGAATAAATTGTACGTGATAGAGCCGCCAACTTTCCTACACTTTTTAAATTGTACGTGATAGAGCTACCAACTTTCCCACAATGTATAAATTGTACGTGATAGATCTACCAACTTTCCCACACTGTATAAATTGTACGTGATAGATCTACCAACTTTCCCACACTGTATAAATTGTACGTGATAAAGCTACCAACTTTCACACACTTTATCAATTGTACGTGATTGAGCTACCAACTTTCCCACACTGTATAAATTTTACGCGTTAGAGCTACCAATTTTCCCACTCTGTTTAAATTGTACTTGATAGAGCTACCAAATTTCCAACACTGTATCAATTGTACGTGATAGAGCTACCAACTTTCCCACACTGTTTAAATTGTAAGTGATTGAGCTACCAAATTTCCAACACTGTATAAATTGTACGTGTTAGAGCATCCACCTTTCCCACACTGTATAAATTGTACGTGATTGAGATACCAACTTTCCCATACTGTATAAATTGTACGTGATAGAGGTACCAACTTTGCCACACTGTATAAATTGTACGTGCTAGAGCTACCAACTTTCCCACTGTCGATAATTTTTACGTGATGGAGCTACCAACTTTCCCACACCTTTTAAATTTTACATGATAGAGCTACCAACTTTCCCACACTGTATCATATGTACGTAATAGAGCTACCAACTTTCCCACACTCTATAAATTGTACGTCATCGAACTACGAACTTTCCCACACTCTATAAATTGTACGTGATAGAGCTACCAACATTCCCACACTGTATAAATTGTACGTGATATAGCTACTAACTTTCCCACACTGTATAAATTGTACGTGATACAACTACCAACTTTACCACATTCTATAAATTGTAGGTGATAGAGCTACCAACTTTCCCACACTGTATAAATTGTACATGATAGAGCAACTAACTTTCACACACTATATTAATTGTACGTGATAGAGCCACCAACTTTCCCACACTGTATAAATTGTACGTGATAGAGCTTCCAACTTTCCCACACTGTATCGATTGTACGTGATAGAGCTAACAACATTCCCACACTGTTTAAATTGTACTTGATAGAGCTACCAACTTTCCCACACTGTATAAATTGTACTTGATAGAGGTACCAACTTTTCCACACTCCAAATATTGTATGTGATAGAGCTACCAACTTTCCCACAATGTATAAATTGTATGAGATAGAGATACCAACTTTGACACACTTTATAAATTTTATGTGATAGGACCACCAACTTTCCCACACTGTATAAATTGTACGTGATAGAGCTACCAACTTTCACACACTGTATAAATTGTACGTCATAGAGCTAGCAACTTTCCCACACTGTATATATTGTATGTGATAGAGGTACCACCTTTCCCACAATGTATAATTATACGTGATAGAGCTACCTACTTTCCCACAGTGTTTAAATTGTACGTGATACAACTACGAACTTTACCACACTCTATAAATTGTAGGTGATAGAGCTACCAACTTTCCCACACTGTATAAATTTTACATGATGGAGCTACTAACTTTCCAACACTGTATAAATTGTACGTGATTCAACTACGAACTTTACCACACTGTATAAATTGTACGTGATAGAGCTACCAACTTTCCCACACTGTATAAATTTTACGTGATTGAGCTACCAACTTTCCCACACTGTATAAATTGTACGTGATACAACTACTAACTTTACCACACTGTATAAATTGTACGTGATAGAGCTACCAACTTTCCCACACTTTAAAAATTTTACGTGATAGAGCTACCAACTTTCCCACACTGTATAAATTGTACGTAATACAACTACGATCTTTACCAAACTGTATAAATTGTACGTGATAGAGCTACCAACTTTCCCACACTGTATAAATTTTACGTGACAGAGCTACCAACTTTCCCACACTGTATAAATTGTACGTGATACAACTACGAACTTTACCACGCTGTATAAATTGTACGTGATAGAGCTACCAACTCTCCCACACTGTATAAATTTTACGTGATGGAGCTACCAACTTTCCCACACTGTTTAAATTGTACATGATAGAGCCACCAACTTTCCTACACATTTAAAATTGTACGTGATAGAGCTACCAACTTTCCCACATTGTATGGATTGTGCGTGATAGAGCTACCAACTTTCCAACACTTTTTAAATCGTACGTGATATAGCTACCAACTTTCCCACAATGTATAAATTGTACGTGATAGAGCTACCAACTTTCCCACACTGTATAAATTGTACGTGATAGAGCCGCCAACTTTCCTACACTTTTTAAATTGTACGTGATAGAGCTACCAACTTTCCCACAATGTATAAATTGTACGTGATAGATCTACCAACTTTCCCACACTGTATAAATTGTACGTGATAGATCTACCAACTTTCCCACACTGTATAAATTGTACGTGATAAAGCTACCAACTTTCACACACTTTATCAATTGTACGTGATTGAGCTACCAACTTTCCCACACTGTATAAATTTTACGCGTTAGAGCTACCAATTTTCCCACTCTGTTTAAATTGTACTTGATAGAGCTACCAAATTTCCAACACTGTATCAATTGTACGTGATAGAGCTACCAACTTTCCCACACTGTTTAAATTGTAAGTGATTGAGCTACCAAATTTCCAACACTGTATAAATTGTACGTGTTAGAGCATCCAACTTTCCCACACTGTATAAATTGTACGTGATTGAGATACCAAGTTTCCCACACTGTATAAATTGTACGTCATAGAGCTACCAACTTTCCCACACTGTATAAATTGTATGTGATAGAGGTACCAACATTCCCACACTGTATAAATTATACTTGATAGAGCTAACAAATTTCCCACACTGTATAAATTTTATGTGATAGAGCTACCAACTTTCCCACACTCTATAAATTATACGTGATAGAGCTACCAACTTTCGCACACTGTATAAATTGTATGTGATAGAGCTACCAAATTTCACACACTGTATAAATTGTACATGATAGAGCTACTAACTTTCACACACTATATTAATTGTACATGATAGAGCCACCAACTTTCCCACACTGTATAAATTGTACGTGATAGAGCTTCCAACTTTCCCACACTGTATCGATTGTACGTGATAGAGCTAACAACATTCCCACACTGTTTAAATTGTACTTGATAGAGCTACCAACTTTCCCACACTGTATAAATTGTACTTGATAGAGCTGCCAACTTCACCACAATGTATTAATTGTACTTGATAGAGCTACGAACTTTCCCACACTGTATAAATTGTACGTGATACAACTACGAACTTTACCACGCTGTATAAATTGTACGTGATAGAGCTACCAACTCTCCCACACTCTATAAATTTTACGTGATGGAGCTACCAACTTTCCCACACTGTTTAAATTCTACATGAGAGAGCCACCAACTTTCCTACACATTTAAAATTGTACGTGATAGACCTACCAACTTTCCCATATTGTATGGATTGTACGTGATAGAGCTACCAACTTTCCCACACTTTTTAAATCGTACGTGATATAGCTACCAACTTTCCCACAATGTATAAATTGTACGTGATAGAGCTACCAACTTTCCAACACTGTTTCAATTGTTCGTAATAGAGCTACCAACTTTCCCACACTCTATAAATTATACGTAATCGAACTACGACCTTTCCCACACTGTATAAATTGTACACGATAGAGCTACCTACTTTCCCACACTGTATAAATTGTACGTGATAGAGCTACCAACATTCCCACACTGTTTAAATTGTACGTGATAGAGCTACCAACTTTCCAACACTGTATAAATTGTACGTGGTAGAGCTACCAACTTTACCACACAGTATAAATTCTACGTGATTGAGATACCAACTTTCCCATACTATATAAATTGTACGTGATAGAGGTACCAACTTCCCACACTGTATAAATTGTACGTGATAGAGCTACCAATTTTCCCACAGTGGATACATTTTACGTGATGAAGTTACCAACGTTCCTACGCTGTTTAAATTTTACATGATGGAGCTACCAACTTTCCCACACTGCATAAATTGTACGTGGTAGAGCTACAAACTTTCCCATACTGTTTAAATTGTACGTGATAGAGCTACCAACTTTCCAACACTGTATAAATTGTACGTGGTAGAGCTACCAACTTTACCACACAGTATAAATTCTACGTGATTGAGATACCAACTTTCCCATACTATATAAATTGTACGTGATAGAGGTACCAACTTCCCACACTGTATAAATTGTACGTGATAGAGCTACCAATTTTCCCACAGTGGATACATTTTACGTGATGAAGTTACCAACGTTCCTACGCTGTTTAAATTTTACATGATGGAGCTACCAACTTTCCCACACTGCATAAATTGTACGTGGTAGAGCTACAAACTTTCCCATACTGTAGAAATTGTACATGATTGAGCTACCTACTTTCCAATACTGTAGAAATTCTACGTGATTGAGCTACCAACTGTCGCATACTGTATAAATTGTACTTGATAAAGATACCAACTTTCCCACACTCCATATATTGTATGTGATAGGACCACCAACTTTCCCACACTGTGTTAATTCTACGTGATAGAGCTACCAACTTTCCCACACTGTATAAATTGTACGTCATAGAGCTACCAACTTTCCCACACTGTATAAATTGTATGTGATAGAGGTACCAACATTCCCACACTGTATAAATTATACTTGATAGAGCTACCAAATTTCCCACACTGTATAAATTTTATGTGATAGAGCTACCAACTTTCCCACACTCTATAAATTATACGTGATAGGGCTACCAACTTTCCCACACTGTATAAATTGTACGTGATAGAGCTACCAAATTTCACACACTGTATAAATTGTACATGATAGAGCTACTAACTTTCACACACTATATTAATTGTACATGATAGAGCCACCAACTTTCCCACACTGTATAAATTGTACGTGATAGAGCTTCCAACTTTCCCACACTGTATCGATTGTACGTGATAGAGCTAACAACATTCCCACACAGTTTAAATTGTACTTGATAGAGCTACCAACTTTCCCACACTGTATAAATTGTACTTGATAGAGCTGCCAACTTCACCACAATGTATTAATTGTACTTGATAGAGCTACCAAATTTCCCACACTGTATGATTTGTACGTGATAGAGCTACCAACTTTCCCACACTGTATAAATTGTACGTGATAGAGCCGCCAACTTTCCTACACTTTTTAAATTGTACGTGATAGAGCTACCAACTTTCCCACAATGTATAAATTGTACGTGATAAATCTACCAACTTTCCCACACTGTATAAATTGTACGTGATAGATCTACCAACTTTCCCACACTGTATAAATTGTACGTGATAAAGCTACCAACTTTCACACACTTTATCAATTGTACGTGATAGAGCTACCAACTTTCCCACACTGTATAAATTTTACGCGTTAGAGCTACCAATTTTCCCACTCTGTTTAAATTGTACTTGATAGAGCTACCAAATTTCCAACACTGTATCAATTGTACGTGATAGAGCTACCAACTTTCCCACACTGTTTAAATTGTAAGTGATTGAGCTACCAAATTTCCAACACTGTATAAATTGTACGTGTTAGAGCATCCAACTTTCCCACACTGTATAAATTGTACGTGATTGAGATACCAACTTTCCCATACTGTATAAATTGTACGTGATAGAGGTACCAACTTTGCCACACTGTATAAATTGTACGTGATAGAGCTACCAACATTCCCACTGTCGATAAATTTTACGTTATGGAGCTACCAACTTTCCCACACTGTTTAAATTTTACATGATAGAGCTACCAACTTTCCCACACTGTATCAATTGTACGTAATAGAGCTACCAACTTTCCCACACTCTATAAATTGTACGTCATCGAACTACGAACTTTCCCACACTCTATAAATTGTACGTGATAGAGCTACCAACTTTCCCACACTGTATAAATTGTACGTGATATAGCTACTAACTTTCCCACACTGTATAAATTGTACGTGATACAACTACCAACTTTACCACATTCTATAAATTGTAGGTGATAGAGCTACCAACTTTCCCACACTGTACAAATTGTACGTGATAGAGCTACAAACTTTTCCACACTGTAAAAATTTAACGTGATAGAGCTACCAACTTTCCCACAGTGGATAAATTTTACGTGATGGAGCTACCTACGTTCCCACACTGTTTAAATTGTACATGATAGAGCCACCTACTTTCCTACACTTTAAAAATTGTACGTGATAGAGCTACCAACTTTACCACACAGTATAAATTCTACGTGATTGAGATACCAACTTTCCCATACTATATAAATTGTACGTGATAGAGGTACCAACTTCCCACACTGTATAAATTGTACGTGATAGAGCTACCAATTTTCCCACAGTGGATACATTTTACGTGATGAAGTTACCAACGTTCCTACGCTGTTTAAATTTTACATGATGGAGCTACCAACTTTCCCACACTGCATAAATTGTACGTGGTAGAGCTACAAACTTTCCCATACTGTTTAAATTGTACGTGATAGAGCTACCAACTTTCCAACACTGTATAAATTGTACGTGGTAGAGCTACCAACTTTACCACACAGTATAAATTCTACGTGATTGAGATACCAACTTTCCCATACTATATAAATTGTACGTGATAGAGGTACCAACTTCCCACACTGTATAAATTGTACGTGATAGAGCTACCAATTTTCCCACAGTGGATACATTTTACGTGATGAAGTTACCAACGTTCCTACGCTGTTTAAATTTTACATGATGGAGCTACCAACTTTCCCACACTGCATAAATTGTACGTGGTAGAGCTACAAACTTTCCCATACTGTAGAAATTGTACATGATTGAGCTACCTACTTTCCAATACTGTAGAAATTCTACGTGATTGAGCTACCAACTGTCGCATACTGTATAAATTGTACTTGATAAAGATACCAACTTTCCCACACTCCATATATTGTATGTGATAGGACCACCAACTTTCCCACACTGTGTTAATTCTACGTGATAGAGCTACCAACTTTCCCACACTGTATAAATTGTACGTCATAGAGCTACCAACTTTCCCACACTGTATAAATTGTATGTGATAGAGGTACCAACATTCCCACACTGTATAAATTATACTTGATAGAGCTACCAAATTTCCCACACTGTATAAATTTTATGTGATAGAGCTACCAACTTTCCCACACTCTATAAATTATACGTGATAGGGCTACCAACTTTCCCACACTGTATAAATTGTACGTGATAGAGCTACCAAATTTCACACACTGTATAAATTGTACATGATAGAGCTACTAACTTTCACACACTATATTAATTGTACATGATAGAGCCACCAACTTTCCCACACTGTATAAATTGTACGTGATAGAGCTTCCAACTTTCCCACACTGTATCGATTGTACGTGATAGAGCTAACAACATTCCCACACAGTTTAAATTGTACTTGATAGAGCTACCAACTTTCCCACACTGTATAAATTGTACTTGATAGAGCTGCCAACTTCACCACAATGTATTAATTGTACTTGATAGAGCTACCAAATTTCCCACACTGTATGATTTGTACGTGATAGAGCTACCAACTTTCCCACACTGTATAAATTGTACGTGATAGAGCCGCCAACTTTCCTACACTTTTTAAATTGTACGTGATAGAGCTACCAACTTTCCCACAATGTATAAATTGTACGTGATAAATCTACCAACTTTCCCACACTGTATAAATTGTACGTGATAGATCTACCAACTTTCCCACACTGTATAAATTGTACGTGATAAAGCTACCAACTTTCACACACTTTATCAATTGTACGTGATAGAGCTACCAACTTTCCCACACTGTATAAATTTTACGCGTTAGAGCTACCAATTTTCCCACTCTGTTTAAATTGTACTTGATAGAGCTACCAAATTTCCAACACTGTATCAATTGTACGTGATAGAGCTACCAACTTTCCCACACTGTTTAAATTGTAAGTGATTGAGCTACCAAATTTCCAACACTGTATAAATTGTACGTGTTAGAGCATCCAACTTTCCCACACTGTATAAATTGTACGTGATTGAGATACCAACTTTCCCATACTGTATAAATTGTACGTGATAGAGGTACCAACTTTGCCACACTGTATAAATTGTACGTGATAGAGCTACCAACATTCCCACTGTCGATAAATTTTACGTTATGGAGCTACCAACTTTCCCACACTGTTTAAATTTTACATGATAGAGCTACCAACTTTCCCACACTGTATCAATTGTACGTAATAGAGCTACCAACTTTCCCACACTCTATAAATTGTACGTCATCGAACTACGAACTTTCCCACACTCTATAAATTGTACGTGATAGAGCTACCAACTTTCCCACACTGTATAAATTGTACGTGATATAGCTACTAACTTTCCCACACTGTATAAATTGTACGTGATACAACTACCAACTTTACCACATTCTATAAATTGTAGGTGATAGAGCTACCAACTTTCCCACACTGTACAAATTGTACGTGATAGAGCTACAAACTTTTCCACACTGTAAAAATTTAACGTGATAGAGCTACCAACTTTCCCACAGTGGATAAATTTTACGTGATGGAGCTACCTACGTTCCCACACTGTTTAAATTGTACATGATAGAGCCACCTACTTTCCTACACTTTAAAAATTGTACGTGATAGAGCTACCAACTTTCCCACATTGTATGGATTGTACGTGATAGAGCTACAAAAACTTTCCCACACTGTTTAAATTGTACGTGATAGAGCCACCAACTTTCCTACACTTTTTAAATTCTACGTGATAGAGCTACCAACTTTCCCACAATTATAAATTGTACGTGATAGAGCTACCAACTTTCCCACACTGTATCAATTGTATGTAATAGAGCTACCAACTTTCCCACACTCTATAAATTATACGTGATCGAACTACGAACTTTCCCACACTGTATAAATTGTACACGATACAGCTACCTACTTTCCCACACTGTATAAATTGTACGTGATAGAGCTACCAATTTTCCCACTCTGTTTAAATTGTACGTGATAGAGCTACCAACTTTCCAACACTGTATAAATTGCACGTGATAGAGCTACCAACTTTCCCACACTGTTTAAATTGTACGTGATAGAGCTACCAACTTTCCCACACTGTATCAATTGTACGTAATAGAGCTACCAACGTTCCCACACTCTATAAATTGTACGTGATCGAACTACGAACTTTCCCACACTGTATAAATTGTACACGATAGAGCTACCTACTTTCCCACACTGTATAAATTGTACATGATAGAGCTACTAACTTTCACACACTATATTAATTGTACGTGATAGAGCCACCAAATTTCCCACACTGTATAAATTGTACGTGATAGAGCTTCCAACTTTCCCACACTGTATCGATTGTACGTGATAGAGCTAACAACATTCCCACACTGTTTAAATTGTACTTGATAGAGCTACCAACTTTCCCACACTGTATAAATTGTACTTGATAGAGGTACCAACTTTTCCACACTCCATATATTGTATGTGATAGAGCTACCAACTTTCCCACAATGTATAAATTGTATGAGATAGAGATACCAACTTTGACACACTTTATAAATTTTATGTGATAGGACCACCAACTTTCCCACACTGTATAAATTGTACGTGATAGAGCTACCAACTTTCACACACTGTATAAATTGTACGTCATAGAGCTAGCAACTTTCCCACACTGTATATATTGTATGTGATAGAGGTACCACCTTTCCCACAATGTATAATTATACGTGATAGAGCTACCTACTTTCCCACAGTGTTTAAATTGTACGTGATACAACTACGAACTTTACCACACTCTATAAATTGTAGGTGATAGAGCTACCAACTTTCCCACACTGTATAAATTTTACATGATGGAGCTAATAACTTTCCAACACTGTATAAATTGTACGTGATTCAACTACGAACTTTACCACACTGTATAAATTGTACGTGATAGAGCTACCAACTTTCCCACACTGTATAAATTTTACGTGATTGAGCTACCAACTTTCCCACACTGTATAAATTGTACGTGATACACCTACTAACTTTACCACACTGTATAAATTGTACGTGATAGAGCTACCAACTTTCCCACACTTTAAAAATTTTACGTGATAGAGCTACCAACTTTCCCACACTGTATAAATTGTACGTAATACAACTACGATCTTTACCAAACTGTATAAATTGTACGTGATAGAGCTACCAACTTTCCCACACTGTATAAATTTTACGTGACAGAGCTACCAACTTTCCCACACTGTATAAATTGTACGTGATACAACTACGAACTTTACCACGCTGTATAAATTGTACGTGATAGAGCTACCAACTCTCCCACACTGTATAAATTTTACGTGATGGAGCTACCAACTTTCCCACACTGTTTAAATTGTACATGATAGAGCCACCAACTTTCCTACACATTTAAAATTGTACGTGATAGAGCTACCAACTTTCCCACATTGTATGGATTGTGCGTGATAGAGCTACCAACTTTCCCACACTTTTTAAATCGTACGTGATATAGCTACCAACTTTCCCACAATGTATAAATTGTACGTGATAGAGCTACCAACTTTCCCACACTGTATAAATTGTACGTGATAGAGCCGCCAACTTTCCTACACTTTTTAAATTGTACGTGATAGAGCTACCAACTTTCCCACAATGTATAAATTGTACGTGATAGATCTACCAACTTTCCCACACTGTATAAATTGTACGTGATAGATCTACCAACTTTCCCACACTGTATAAATTGTACGTGATAAAGCTACCAACTTTCACACACTTTATCAATTGTACGTGATTGAGCTACCAACTTTCCCACACTGTATAAATTTTACGCGTTAGAGCTACCAATTTTCCCACTCTGTTTAAATTGTACTTGATAGAGCTACCAAATTTCCAACACTGTATCAATTGTACGTGATAGAGCTACCAACTTTCCCACACTGTTTAAATTGTAAGTGATTGAGCTACCAAATTTCCAACACTGTATAAATTGTACGTGTTAGAGCATCCAACTTTCCCACACTGTATAAATTGTACGTGATTGAGATACCAACTTTCCCATACTGTATAAATTGTACGTGATAGAGGTACCAACTTTGCCACACTGTATAAATTGTACGTGCTAGAGCTACCAACTTTCCCACTGTCGATAATTTTTACGTGATGGAGCTACCAACTTTCCCACACCTTTTAAATTTTACATGATAGAGCTACCAACTTTCCCACACTGTATCATTTGTACGTAATAGAGCTACCAACTTTCCCACACTGTTTAAATTGTAAGTGATTGAGCTACCAAATTTCCAACACTGTATAAATTGTACGTGTTAGAGCATCCAACTTTCCCACACTGTATAAATTGTACGTGATTGAGATACCAACTTTCCCATACTGTATAAATTGTACGTGATAGAGGTACCAACTTTGCCACACTGTATAAATTGTACGTGATAGAGCTACCAACATTCCCACTGTCGATAAATTTTACGTTATGGAGCTACCAACTTTCCCACACTGTTTAAATTTTACATGATAGAGCTACCAACTTTCCCACACTGTATCAATTGTACGTAATAGAGCTACCAACTTTCCCACACTCTATAAATTGTACGTCATCGAACTACGAACTTTCCCACACTCTATAAATTGTACGTGATAGAGCTACCAACTTTCCCACACTGTATAAATTGTACGTGATATAGCTACTAACTTTCCCACACTGTATAAATTGTACGTGATACAACTACCAACTTTACCACATTCTATAAATTGTAGGTGATAGAGCTACCAACTTTCCCACACTGTACAAATTGTACGTGATAGAGCTACAAACTTTTCCACACTGTAAAAATTTAACGTGATAGAGCTACCAACTTTCCCACAGTGGATAAATTTTACGTGATGGAGCTACCTACGTTCCCACACTGTTTAAATTGTACATGATAGAGCCACCTACTTTCCTACACTTTAAAAATTGTACGTGATAGAGCTACCAACTTTCCCACATTGTATGGATTGTACGTGATAGAGCTACAAAAACTTTCCCACACTGTTTAAATTGTACGTGATAGAGCCACCAACTTTCCTACACTTTTTAAATTCTACGTGATAGAGCTACCAACTTTCCCACAATTATAAATTGTACGTGATAGAGCTACCAACTTTCCCACACTGTATCAATTGTATGTAATAGAGCTACCAACTTTCCCACACTCTATAAATTATACGTGATCGAACTACGAACTTTCCCACACTGTATAAATTGTACACGATACAGCTACCTACTTTCCCACACTGTATAAATTGTACGTGATAGAGCTACCAATTTTCCCACTCTGTTTAAATTGTACGTGATAGAGCTACCAACTTTCCAACACTGTATAAATTGCACGTGATAGAGCTACCAACTTTCCCACACTGTTTAAATTGTACGTGATAGAGCTACCAACTTTCCCACACTGTATCAATTGTACGTAATAGAGCTACCAACGTTCCCACACTCTATAAATTGTACGTGATCGAACTACGAACTTTCCCACACTGTATAAATTGTACACGATAGAGCTACCTACTTTCCCACACTGTATAAATTGTACATGATAGAGCTACTAACTTTCACACACTATATTAATTGTACGTGATAGAGCCACCAAATTTCCCACACTGTATAAATTGTACGTGATAGAGCTTCCAACTTTCCCACACTGTATCGATTGTACGTGATAGAGCTAACAACATTCCCACACTGTTTAAATTGTACTTGATAGAGCTACCAACTTTCCCACACTGTATAAATTGTACTTGATAGAGGTACCAACTTTTCCACACTCCATATATTGTATGTGATAGAGCTACCAACTTTCCCACAATGTATAAATTGTATGAGATAGAGATACCAACTTTGACACACTTTATAAATTTTATGTGATAGGACCACCAACTTTCCCACACTGTATAAATTGTACGTGATAGAGCTACCAACTTTCACACACTGTATAAATTGTACGTCATAGAGCTAGCAACTTTCCCACACTGTATATATTGTATGTGATAGAGGTACCACCTTTCCCACAATGTATAATTATACGTGATAGAGCTACCTACTTTCCCACAGTGTTTAAATTGTACGTGATACAACTACGAACTTTACCACACTCTATAAATTGTAGGTGATAGAGCTACCAACTTTCCCACACTGTATAAATTTTACATGATGGAGCTACTAACTTTCCAACACTGTATAAATTGTACGTGATTCAACTACGAACTTTACCACACTGTATAAATTGTACGTGATAGAGCTACCAACTTTCCCACACTGTATAAATTTTACGTGATTGAGCTACCAACTTTCCCACACTGTATAAATTGTACGTGATACAACTACTAACTTTACCACACTGTATAAATTGTACGTGATAGAGCTACCAACTTTCCCACACTTTAAAAATTTTACGTGATAGAGCTACCAACTTTCCCACACTGTATAAATTGTACGTAATACAACTACGATCTTTACCAAACTGTATAAATTGTACGTGATAGAGCTACCAACTTTCCCACACTGTATAAATTTTACGTGACAGAGCTACCAACTTTCCCACACTGTATAAATTGTACGTGATACAACTACGAACTTTACCACGCTGTATAAATTGTACGTGATAGAGCTACCAACTCTCCCACACTGTATAAATTTTACGTGATGGAGCTACCAACTTTCCCACACTGTTTAAATTGTACATGATAGAGCCACCAACTTTCCTACACATTTAAAATTGTACGTGATAGAGCTACCAACTTTCCCACATTGTATGGATTGTGCGTGATAGAGCTACCAACTTTCCCACACTTTTTAAATCGTACGTGATATAGCTACCAACTTTCCCACAATGTATAAATTGTACGTGATAGAGCTACCAACTTTCCCACACTGTATAAATTGTACGTGATAGAGCCGCCAACTTTCCTACACTTTTTAAATTGTACGTGATAGAGCTACCAACTTTCCCACAATGTATAAATTGTACGTGATAGATCTACCAACTTTCCCACACTGTATAAATTGTACGTGATAGATCTACCAACTTTCCCACACTGTATAAATTGTACGTGATAAAGCTACCAACTTTCACACACTTTATCAATTGTACGTGATTGAGCTACCAACTTTCCCACACTGTATAAATTTTACGCGTTAGAGCTACCAATTTTCCCACTCTGTTTAAATTGTACTTGATAGAGCTACCAAATTTCCAACACTGTATCAATTGTACGTGATAGAGCTACCAACTTTCCCACACTGTTTAAATTGTAAGTGATTGAGCTACCAAATTTCCAACACTGTATAAATTGTACGTGTTAGAGCATCCAACTTTCCCACACTGTATAAATTGTACGTGATTGAGATACCAACTTTCCCATACTGTATAAATTGTACGTGATAGAGGTACCAACTTTGCCACACTGTATAAATTGTACGTGCTAGAGCTACCAACTTTCCCACTGTCGATAATTTTTACGTGATGGAGCTACCAACTTTCCCACACCTTTTAAATTTTACATGATAGAGCTACCAACTTTCCCACACTGTATCATTTGTACGTAATAGAGCTACCAACTTTCCCACACTCTATAAATTGTACGTCATCGAACTACGAACTTTCCCACACTCTATAAATTGTACGTGATAGAGCTACCAACATTCCCACACTGTATAAATTGTACGTGATATAGCTACTAACTTTCCCACACTGTATAAATTGTACGTGATACAACTACCAACTTTACCACATTCTATAAATTGTAGGTGATAGAGCTACCAACTTTCCCACACTGTATAAATTGTACGTGATAGAGCTACCAACTTTCCCACACTGTAAAAATTTAACGTGATAGAGCTACCAACTTTCCCACAGTGGATAAATTTTACGTGATGGAGCTACCTACGTTCCCACACTGTTTAAATTGTACATGATAGAGCCACCAACTTTCCTACACTTTAAAAATTGTACGTGATAGAGCTACCAACTTTCCCACATTGTATGGATTGTACGTGATAGAGCTACAAAAACTTTCCCACACTGTTTAAATTGTACGTGATAGAGCCACCAACTTTCCTACACTTTTTAAATTCTACGTGATAGAGCTACCAACTTTCCCACAATTATAAATTGTACGTGATAGAGCTACCAACTTTCCCACAATTATAAATTGTACGTGATAGAGCTACCAACTTTCCCACACTGTATCAATTGTACGTAATAGAGCTACCAACTTTCCCACACTCTATAAATTATACGTGATCGAACTACGAACTTTCCCACACTGTATAAATTGTACACGATACAGCTACCTACTTTCCCACACTGTATAAATTGTACGTGATAGAGCTACCAATTTTCCCACTCTGTTTAAATTGTACGTGATAGAGCTACCAACTTTCCAACACTGTATAAATTGCACGTGATAGAGCTACCAACTTTCCCACACTGTTTAAATTGTACGTGATAGAGCTACCAACTTTCCCACACTGTATCAATTATACGTAATAGAGCTACCAACGTTCCCACACTCTATAAATTGTACGTGATCGAACTACGAACTTTCCCACACTGTATAAATTGTACACGATAGAGCTACCTACTTTCCCACACTTTATAAATTGTACATGATAGAGCTACTAACTTTCACACACTATATTAATTGTACGTGATAGAGCCACCAACTTTCCCACACTGTATAAATTGTACGTGATAGAGCTTCCAACTTTCCCACACTGTATCGATTGTACGTGATAGAGCTAACAACATTCCCACACTGTTTAAATTGTACTTGATAGAGCTACCAAATTTCCCACACTGTATAAATTGTACTTGATAGAGGTACCAACTTTTCCACACTCCATATATTGTATGTGATAGAGCTACCAACTTTCCCACAATGTATAAATTGTATGAGATAGAGCTACCAACTTTGACACACTTTATAAATTTTATGTGATACGACCACCAACTTTCCCACACTGTATAAATTGTACGTGATAGAGCTACCAACTTTCACACACTGTATAAATTGTATGTGATAGAGGTACCACCTTTCCCACAATGTATAATTATACGTGATAGAGCTACCTACTTTCCCACAGTGTTTAAATTGTACGTGATACAACTACGAACTTTACCACACTCTATAAATTGTAGGTGATAGAGCTACCAACTTTCCCACACTGTATAAATTTTACATGATGGAGCTACTAACTTTCCAACACTGTATAAATTGTACGTGATTCAACTACGAACTTTACCACACTGTATAAATTGTACGTGATAGAGCTACCAACTTTCCCACACTGTATAAATTTTACGTGATTGAGCTACCAACTTTCCCACACTGTATAAATTGTACGTGATACAACTACTAACTTTACCACACTGTATAAATTGTACGTGATAGAGCTACCAACTTTCCCACACTTTAAAAATTTTACGTGATAGAGCTACCAACTTTCCCACACTGTATAAATTGTACGTAATACAACTACGATCTTTACCAAACTGTATAAATTGTACGTGATAGAGCTACCAACTTTCCCACACTGTATAAATTTTACGTGACAGAGCTACCAACTTTCCCACACTGTATAAATTGTACGTGATACAACTACGAACTTTACCACGCTGTATAAATTGTACGTGATAGAGCTACCAACTCTCCCACACTGTATAAATTTTACGTGATGGAGCTACCAACTTTCCCACACTGTTTAAATTTTACATGATAGAGCCACCAACTTTCCTACACATTTAAAATTGTACGTGATAGAGCTACCAACTTTCCCACATTGTATGGATTGTGCGTGATAGAGCTACCAACTTTCCCACACTTTTTAAATCGTACGTGATATAGCTACCAACTTTCCCACAATGTATAAATTGTACGTGATAGAGCTACCAACTTTCCCACACTGAATAAATTGTACGTGATAGAGCCGCCAACTTTCCTACACTTTTTAAATTGTACGTGATAGAGCTACCAACTTTCCCACAATGTATAAATTGTACGTGATAGATCTACCAACTTTCCCACACTGTATAAATTGTACGTGATAGATCTACCAACTTTCCCACACTGTATAAATTGTACGTGATAAAGCTACCAACTTTCACACACTTTATCAATTGTACGTGATTGAGCTACCAACTTTCCCACACTGTATAAATTTTACGCGTTAGAGCTACCAATTTTCCCACTCTGTTTAAATTGTACTTGATAGAGCTACCAAATTTCCAACACTGTATCAATTGTACGTGATAGAGCTACCAACTTTCCCACACTGTTTAAATTGTAAGTGATTGAGCTACCAAATTTCCAACACTGTATAAATTGTACGTGTTAGAGCATCCACCTTTCCCACACTGTATAAATTGTACGTGATTGAGATACCAACTTTCCCATACTGTATAAATTGTACGTGATAGAGGTACCAACTTTGCCACACTGTATAAATTGTACGTGATAGAGGTACCAAATTTGCCACACTGTATAAATTGTACGTGATAGAGCTACCAACATTCCCACTGTCGATAAATTTTACGTTATGGAGCTACCAACTTTCCCACACTGTTTAAATTTTACATGATAGAGCTACCAACTTTCCCACACTGTATCAATTGTACGTAATAGAGCTACCAACTTTCCCACACTCTATAAATTGTACGTCATCGAACTACGAACTTTCCCACACTCTATAAATTGTACGTGATAGAGCTACCAACTTTCCCACACTGTATAAATTGTACGTGATATAGCTACTAACTTTCCCACACTGTATAAATTGTACGTGATACAACTACCAACTTTACCACATTCTATAAATTGTAGGTGATAGAGCTACCAACTTTCCCACACTGTACAAATTGTACGTGATAGAGCTACAAACTTTCCCACACTGTAAAAATTTAACGTGATAGAGCTACCAACTTTCCCACAGTGGATAAATTTTACGTGATGGAGCTACCTACGTTCCCACACTGTTTAAATTGTACATGATAGAGCCACCTACTTTCCTACACTTTAAAAATTGTACGTGATAGAGCTACCAACTTTCCCACATTGTATGGATTGTACGTGATAGAGCTACAAAAACTTTCCCACACTGTTTAAATTGTACGTGATAGAGCCACCAACTTTCCTACACTTTTTAAATTCTACGTGATAGAGCTACCAACTTTCCCACAATTATAAATTGTACGTGATAGAGCTACCAACTTTCCCACACTGTATCAATTGTATGTAATAGAGCTACCAACTTTCCCACACTCTATAAATTATACGTGATCGAACTACGAACTTTCCCACACTGTATTTGTACACGATACAGCTACCTACTTTCCCACACTGTATAAATTGTACGTGATAGAGCTACCAATTTTCCCACTCTGTTTAAATTGTACGTGATAGAGCTACCAACTTTCCAACACTGTATAAATTGCACGTGATAGAGCTACCAACTTTCCCACACTGTTTAAATTGTACGTGATAGAGCTACCAACTTTCCCACACTGTATCAATTGTACGTAATAGAGCTACCAACGTTCCCACACTCTATAAATTGTACGTGATCGAACTACGAACTTTCCCACACTGTATAAATTGTACACGATAGAGCTACCTACTTTCCCACACTGTATAAATTGTACATGATAGAGCTACTAACTTTCACACACTATATTAATTGTACGTGATAGAGCCACCAAATTTCCCACACTGTATAAATTGTACGTGATAGAGCTTCCAACTTTCCCACACTGTATCGATTGTACGTGATAGAGCTAACAACATTCCCACACTGTTTAAATTGTACTTGATAGAGCTACCAACTTTCCCACACTGTATAAATTGTACTTGATAGAGGTACCAACTTTTCCACACTCCATATATTGTATGTGATAGAGCTACCAACTTTCCCACAATGTATAAATTGTATGAGATAGAGATACCAACTTTGACACACTTTATAAATTTTATGTGATAGGACCACCAACTTTCCCACACTGTATAAATTGTACGTGATAGAGCTACCAACTTTCACACACTGTATAAATTGTACGTCATAGAGCTAGCAACTTTCCAACACTGTATATATTGTATGTGATAGAGGTACCACCTTTCCCACAATGTATAATTATACGTGATAGAGCTACCTACTTTCCCACAGTGTTTAAATTGTACGTGATACAACTACGAACTTTACCACACTCTATAAATTGTAGGTGATAGAGCTACCAACTTTCCCACACTGTATAAATTTTACATGATGGAGCTACTAACTTTCCAACACTGTATAAATTGTACGTGATTCAACTACGAACTTTACCACACTGTATAAATTGTACGTGATAGAGCTACCAACTTTCCCACACTGTATAAATTTTACGTGATTGAGCTACCAACTTTCCCACACTGTATAAATTGTACGTGATACAACTACTAACTTTACCACACTGTATAAATTGTACGTGATAGAGCTACCAACTTTCCCACACTTTAAAAATTTTACGTGATAGAGCTACCAACTTTCCCACACTGTATAAATTGTACGTAATACAACTACGATCTTTACCAAACTGTATAAATTGTACGTGATAGAGCTACCAACTTTCCCACACTGTATAAATTTTACGTGACAGAGCTACCAACTTTCCCACACTGTATAAATTGTACGTGATACAACTACGAACTTTACCACGCTGTATAAATTGTACGTGATAGAGCTACCAACTCTCCCACACTGTATAAATTTTACGTGATGGAGCTACCAACTTTCCCACACTGTTTAAATTGTACATGATAGAGCCACCAACTTTCCTACACATTTAAAATTGTACGTGATAGAGCTACCAACTTTCCCACATTGTATGGATTGTGCGTGATAGAGCTACCAACTTTCCCACACTTTTTAAATCGTACGTGATATAGCTACCAACTTTCCCACAATGTATAAATTGTACGTGATAGAGCTACCAACTTTCCCACACTGTATAAATTGTACGTGATAGAGCCGCCAACTTTCCTACACTTTTTAAATTGTACGTGATAGAGCTACCAACTTTCCCACAATGTATAAATTGTACGTGATAGATCTACCAACTTTCCCACACTGTATAAATTGTACGTGATAGATCTACCAACTTTCCCACACTGTATAAATTGTACGTGATAAAGCTACCAACTTTCACACACTTTATCAATTGTACGTGATTGAGCTACCAACTTTCCCACACTGTATAAATTTTACGCGTTAGAGCTACCAATTTTCCCACTCTGTTTAAATTGTACTTGATAGAGCTACCAAATTTCCAACACTGTATCAATTGTACGTGATAGAGCTACCAACTTTCCCACACTGTTTAAATTGTAAGTGATTGAGCTACCAAATTTCCAACACTGTATAAATTGTACGTGTTAGAGCATCCAACTTTCCCACACTGTATAAATTGTACGTGATTGAGATACCAACTTTCCCATACTGTATAAATTGTACGTGATAGAGGTACCAACTTTGCCACACTGTATAAATTGTACGTGCTAGAGCTACCAACTTTCCCACTGTCGATAATTTTTACGTGATGGAGCTACCAACTTTCCCACACCTTTTAAATTTTACATGATAGAGCTACCAACTTTCCCACACTGTATCATTTGTACGTAATAGAGCTACCAACTTTCCCACACTCTATAAATTGTACGTCATCGAACTACGAACTTTCCCACACTCTATAAATTGTACGTGATAGAGCTACCAACATTCCCACACTGTATAAATTGTACGTGATATAGCTACTAACTTTCCCACACTGTATAAATTGTACGTGATACAACTACCAACTTTACCACATTCTATAAATTGTAGGTGATAGAGCTACCAACTTTCCCACACTGTATAAATTGTACGTGATAGAGCTACCAACTTTCCCACACTGTAAAAATTTAACGTGATAGAGCTACCAACTTTCCCACAGTGGATAAATTTTACGTGATGGAGCTACCTACGTTCCCACACTGTTTAAATTGTACATGATAGAGCCACCAACTTTCCTACACTTTAAAAATTGTACGTGATAGAGCTACCAACTTTCCCACATTGTATGGATTGTACGTGATAGAGCTACAAAAACTTTCCCACACTGTTTAAATTGTACGTGATAGAGCCACCAACTTTCCTACACTTTTTAAATTCTACGTGATAGAGCTACCAACTTTCCCACAATTATAAATTGTACGTGATAGAGCTACCAACTTTCCCACAATTATAAATTGTACGTGATAGAGCTACCAACTTTCCCACACTGTATCAATTGTACGTAATAGAGCTACCAACTTTCCCACACTCTATAAATTATACGTGATCGAACTACGAACTTTCCCACACTGTATAAATTGTACACGATACAGCTACCTACTTTCCCACACTGTATAAATTGTACGTGATAGAGCTACCAATTTTCCCACTCTGTTTAAATTGTACGTGATAGAGCTACCAACTTTCCAACACTGTATAAATTGCACGTGATAGAGCTACCAACTTTCCCACACTGTTTAAATTGTACGTGATAGAGCTACCAACTTTCCCACACTGTATCAATTATACGTAATAGAGCTACCAACGTTCCCACACTCTATAAATTGTACGTGATCGAACTACGAACTTTCCCACACTGTATAAATTGTACACGATAGAGCTACCTACTTTCCCACACTTTATAAATTGTACATGATAGAGCTACTAACTTTCACACACTATATTAATTGTACGTGATAGAGCCACCAACTTTCCCACACTGTATAAATTGTACGTGATAGAGCTTCCAACTTTCCCACACTGTATCGATTGTACGTGATAGAGCTAACAACATTCCCACACTGTTTAAATTGTACTTGATAGAGCTACCAAATTTCCCACACTGTATAAATTGTACTTGATAGAGGTACCAACTTTTCCACACTCCATATATTGTATGTGATAGAGCTACCAACTTTCCCACAATGTATAAATTGTATGAGATAGAGCTACCAACTTTGACACACTTTATAAATTTTATGTGATACGACCACCAACTTTCCCACACTGTATAAATTGTACGTGATAGAGCTACCAACTTTCACACACTGTATAAATTGTATGTGATAGAGGTACCACCTTTCCCACAATGTATAATTATACGTGATAGAGCTACCTACTTTCCCACAGTGTTTAAATTGTACGTGATACAACTACGAACTTTACCACACTCTATAAATTGTAGGTGATAGAGCTACCAACTTTCCCACACTGTATAAATTTTACATGATGGAGCTACTAACTTTCCAACACTGTATAAATTGTACGTGATTCAACTACGAACTTTACCACACTGTATAAATTGCACGTGATAGAGCTACCAACTTTCCCACACTGTATAAATTTTACGTGATTGAGCTACCAACTTTCCCACACTGTATAAATTGTACGTGATACAACTACTAACTTTACCACACTGTATAAATTGTACGTGATAGAGCTACCAACTTTCCCACACTTTAAAAATTTTACGTGATAGAGCTACCAACTTTCCCACACTGTATAAATTGTACGTAATACAACTACGATCTTTACCAAACTGTATAAATTGTACGTGATAGAGCTACCAACTTTCCCACACTGTATAAATTTTACGTGACAGAGCTACCAACTTTCCCACACTGTATAAATTGTACGTGATACAACTACGAACTTTACCACGCTGTATAAATTGTACGTGATAGAGCTACCAACTCTCCCACACTGTATAAATTTTACGTGATGGAGCTACCAACTTTCCCACACTGTTTAAATTTTACATGATAGAGCCACCAACTTTCCTACACATTTAAAATTGTACGTGATAGAGCTACCAACTTTCCCACATTGTATGGATTGTGCGTGATAGAGCTACCAACTTTCCCACACTTTTTAAATCGTACGTGATATAGCTACCAACTTTCCCACAATGTATAAATTGTACGTGATAGAGCTACCAACTTTCCCACACTGAATAAATTGTACGTGATAGAGCCGCCAACTTTCCTACACTTTTTAAATTGTACGTGATAGAGCTACCAACTTTCCCACAATGTATAAATTGTACGTGATAGATCTACCAACTTTCCCACACTGTATAAATTGTACGTGATAGATCTACCAACTTTCCCACACTGTATAAATTGTACGTGATAAAGCTACCAACTTTCACACACTTTATCAATTGTACGTGATTGAGCTACCAACTTTCCCACACTGTATAAATTTTACGCGTTAGAGCTACCAATTTTCCCACTCTGTTTAAATTGTACTTGATAGAGCTACCAAATTTCCAACACTGTATCAATTGTACGTGATAGAGCTACCAACTTTCCCACACTGTTTAAATTGTAAGTGATTGAGCTACCAAATTTCCAACACTGTATAAATTGTACGTGTTAGAGCATCCACCTTTCCCACACTGTATAAATTGTACGTGATTGAGATACCAACTTTCCCATACTGTATAAATTGTACGTGATAGAGGTACCAACTTTGCCACACTGTATAAATTGTACGTGCTAGAGCTACCAACTTTCCCACTGTCGATAATTTTTACGTGATGGAGCTACCAACTTTCCCACACCTTTTAAATTTTACATGATAGAGCTACCAACTTTCCCACACTGTATCATATGTACGTAATAGAGCTACCAACTTTCCCACACTCTATAAATTGTACGTCATCGAACTACGAACTTTCCCACACTCTATAAATTGTACGTGATAGAGCTACCAACATTCCCACACTGTATAAATTGTACGTGATATAGCTACTAACTTTCCCACACTGTATAAATTGTACGTGATACAACTACCAACTTTACCACATTCTATAAATTGTAGGTGATAGAGCTACCAACTTTCCCACACTGTATAAATTGTACATGATAGAGCAACTAACTTTCACACACTATATTAATTGTACGTGATAGAGCCACCAACTTTCCCACACTGTATAAATTGTACGTGATAGAGCTTCCAACTTTCCCACACTGTATCGATTGTACGTGATAGAGCTAACAACATTCCCACACTGTTTAAATTGTACTTGATAGAGCTACCAACTTTCCCACACTGTATAAATTGTACTTGATAGAGGTACCAACTTTTCCACACTCCAAATATTGTATGTGATAGAGCTACCAACTTTCCCACAATGTATAAATTGTATGAGATAGAGATACCAACTTTGACACACTTTATAAATTTTATGTGATAGGACCACCAACTTTCCCACACTGTATAAATTGTACGTGATAGAGCTACCAACTTTCACACACTGTATAAATTGTACGTCATAGAGCTAGCAACTTTCCCACACTGTATATATTGTATGTGATAGAGGTACCACCTTTCCCACAATGTATAATTATACGTGATAGAGCTACCTACTTTCCCACAGTGTTTAAATTGTACGTGATACAACTACGAACTTTACCACACTCTATAAATTGTAGGTGATAGAGCTACCAACTTTCCCACACTGTATAAATTTTACATGATGGAGCTACTAACTTTCCAACACTGTATAAATTGTACGTGATTCAACTACGAACTTTACCACACTGTATAAATTGTACGTGATAGAGCTACCAACTTTCCCACACTGTATAAATTTTACGTGATTGAGCTACCAACTTTCCCACACTGTATAAATTGTACGTGATACAACTACTAACTTTACCACACTGTATAAATTGTACGTGATAGAGCTACCAACTTTCCCACACTTTAAAAATTTTACGTGATAGAGCTACCAACTTTCCCACACTGTATAAATTGTACGTAATACAACTACGATCTTTACCAAACTGTATAAATTGTACGTGATAGAGCTACCAACTTTCCCACACTGTATAAATTTTACGTGACAGAGCTACCAACTTTCCCACACTGTATAAATTGTACGTGATACAACTACGAACTTTACCACGCTGTATAAATTGTACGTGATAGAGCTACCAACTCTCCCACACTGTATAAATTTTACGTGATGGAGCTACCAACTTTCCCACACTGTTTAAATTGTACATGATAGAGCCACCAACTTTCCTACACATTTAAAATTGTACGTGATAGAGCTACCAACTTTCCCACATTGTATGGATTGTGCGTGATAGAGCTACCAACTTTCCAACACTTTTTAAATCGTACGTGATATAGCTACCAACTTTCCCACAATGTATAAATTGTACGTGATAGAGCTACCAACTTTCCCACACTGTATAAATTGTACGTGATAGAGCCGCCAACTTTCCTACACTTTTTAAATTGTACGTGATAGAGCTACCAACTTTCCCACAATGTATAAATTGTACGTGATAGATCTACCAACTTTCCCACACTGTATAAATTGTACGTGATAGATCTACCAACTTTCCAACACTGTATAAATTGTACGTGATAAAGCTACCAACTTTCACACACTTTATCAATTGTACGTGATTGAGCTACCAACTTTCCCACACTGTATAAATTTTACGCGTTAGAGCTACCAATTTTCCCACTCTGTTTAAATTGTACTTGATAGAGCTACCAAATTTCCAACACTGTATCAATTGTACGTGATAGAGCTACCAACTTTCCCACACTGTTTAAATTGTAAGTGATTGAGCTACCAAATTTCCAACACTGTATAAATTGTACGTGTTAGAGCATCCAACTTTCCCACACTGTATAAATTGTACGTGATTGAGATACCAAGTTTCCCACACTGTATAAATTGTACGTCATAGAGCTACCAACTTTCCCACACTGTATAAATTGTATGTGATAGAGGTACCAACATTCCCACACTGTATAAATTATACTTGATAGAGCTAACAAATTTCCCACACTGTATAAATTTTATGTGATAGAGCTACCAACTTTCCCACACTCTATAAATTATACGTGATAGAGCTACCAACTTTCGCACACTGTATAAATTGTATGTGATAGAGCTACCAAATTTCACACACTGTATAAATTGTACATGATAGAGCTACTAACTTTCACACACTATATTAATTGTACATGATAGAGCCACCAACTTTCCCACACTGTATAAATTGTACGTGATAGAGCTTCCAACTTTCCCACACTGTATCGATTGTACGTGATAGAGCTAACAACATTCCCACACTGTTTAAATTGTACTTGATAGAGCTACCAACTTTCCCACACTGTATAAATTGTACTTGATAGAGCTGCCAACTTCACCACAATGTATTAATTGTACTTGATAGAGCTACGAACTTTCCCACACTGTATAAATTGTACGTGATACAACTACGAACTTTACCACGCTGTATAAATTGTACGTGATAGAGCTACCAACTCTCCCACACTCTATAAATTTTACGTGATGGAGCTACCAACTTTCCCACACTGTTTAAATTCTACATGAGAGAGCCACCAACTTTCCTACACATTTAAAATTGTACGTGATAGAGCTACCAACTTTCCCATATTGTATGGATTGTACGTGATAGAGCTACCAACTTTCCCACACTTTTTAAATCGTACGTGATATAGCTACCAACTTTCCCACAATGTATAAATTGTACGTGATAGAGCTACCAACTTTCCAACACTGTTTCAATTGTTCGTAATAGAGCTACCAACTTTCCCACACTCTATAAATTATACGTAATCGAACTACGACCTTTCCCACACTGTATAAATTGTACACGATAGAGCTACCTACTTTCCCACACTGTATAAATTGTACGTGATAGAGCTACCAACATTCCCACACTGTTTAAATTGTACGTGATAGAGCTACCAACTTTCCAACACTGTATAAATTGTACGTGGTAGAGCTACCAACTTTACCACACAGTATAAATTCTACGTGATTGAGATACCAACTTTCCCATACTATATAAATTGTACGTGATAGAGGTACCAACTTCCCACACTGTATAAATTGTACGTGATAGAGCTACCAATTTTCCCACAGTGGATACATTTTACGTGATGAAGTTACCAACGTTCCTACGCTGTTTAAATTTTACATGATGGAGCTACCAACTTTCCCACACTGCATAAATTGTACGTGGTAGAGCTACAAACTTTCCCATACTGTTTAAATTGTACGTGATAGAGCTACCAACTTTCCAACACTGTATAAATTGTACGTGGTAGAGCTACCAACTTTACCACACAGTATAAATTCTACGTGATTGAGATACCAACTTTCCCATACTATATAAATTGTACGTGATAGAGGTACCAACTTCCCACACTGTATAAATTGTACGTGATAGAGCTACCAATTTTCCCACAGTGGATACATTTTACGTGATGAAGTTACCAACGTTCCTACGCTGTTTAAATTTTACATGATGGAGCTACCAACTTTCCCACACTGCATAAATTGTACGTGGTAGAGCTACAAACTTTCCCATACTGTAGAAATTGTACATGATTGAGCTACCTACTTTCCAATACTGTAGAAATTCTACGTGATTGAGCTACCAACTGTCGCATACTGTATAAATTGTACTTGATAAAGATACCAACTTTCCCACACTCCATATATTGTATGTGATAGGACCACCAACTTTCCCACACTGTGTTAATTCTACGTGATAGAGCTACCAACTTTCCCACACTGTATAAATTGTACGTCATAGAGCTACCAACTTTCCCACACTGTATAAATTGTATGTGATAGAGGTACCAACATTCCCACACTGTATAAATTATACTTGATAGAGCTACCAAATTTCCCACACTGTATAAATTTTATGTGATAGAGCTACCAACTTTCCCACACTCTATAAATTATACGTGATAGGGCTACCAACTTTCCCACACTGTATAAATTGTACGTGATAGAGCTACCAAATTTCACACACTGTATAAATTGTACATGATAGAGCTACTAACTTTCACACACTATATTAATTGTACATGATAGAGCCACCAACTTTCCCACACTGTATAAATTGTACGTGATAGAGCTTCCAACTTTCCCACACTGTATCGATTGTACGTGATAGAGCTAACAACATTCCCACACAGTTTAAATTGTACTTGATAGAGCTACCAACTTTCCCACACTGTATAAATTGTACTTGATAGAGCTGCCAACTTCACCACAATGTATTAATTGTACTTGATAGAGCTACCAAATTTCCCACACTGTATGATTTGTACGTGATAGAGCTACCAACTTTCCCACACTGTATAAATTGTACGTGATAGAGCCGCCAACTTTCCTACACTTTTTAAATTGTACGTGATAGAGCTACCAACTTTCCCACAATGTATAAATTGTACGTGATAAATCTACCAACTTTCCCACACTGTATAAATTGTACGTGATAGATCTACCAACTTTCCCACACTGTATAAATTGTACGTGATAAAGCTACCAACTTTCACACACTTTATCAATTGTACGTGATAGAGCTACCAACTTTCCCACACTGTATAAATTTTACGCGTTAGAGCTACCAATTTTCCCACTCTGTTTAAATTGTACTTGATAGAGCTACCAAATTTCCAACACTGTATCAATTGTACGTGATAGAGCTACCAACTTTCCCACACTGTTTAAATTGTAAGTGATTGAGCTACCAAATTTCCAACACTGTATAAATTGTACGTGTTAGAGCATCCAACTTTCCCACACTGTATAAATTGTACGTGATTGAGATACCAACTTTCCCATACTGTATAAATTGTACGTGATAGAGGTACCAACTTTGCCACACTGTATAAATTGTACGTGATAGAGCTACCAACATTCCCACTGTCGATAAATTTTACGTTATGGAGCTACCAACTTTCCCACACTGTTTAAATTTTACATGATAGAGCTACCAACTTTCCCACACTGTATCAATTGTACGTAATAGAGCTACCAACTTTCCCACACTCTATAAATTGTACGTCATCGAACTACGAACTTTCCCACACTCTATAAATTGTACGTGATAGAGCTACCAACTTTCCCACACTGTATAAATTGTACGTGATATAGCTACTAACTTTCCCACACTGTATAAATTGTACGTGATACAACTACCAACTTTACCACATTCTATAAATTGTAGGTGATAGAGCTACCAACTTTCCCACACTGTACAAATTGTACGTGATAGAGCTACAAACTTTTCCACACTGTAAAAATTTAACGTGATAGAGCTACCAACTTTCCCACAGTGGATAAATTTTACGTGATGGAGCTACCTACGTTCCCACACTGTTTAAATTGTACATGATAGAGCCACCTACTTTCCTACACTTTAAAAATTGTACGTGATAGAGCTACCAACTTTCCCACATTGTATGGATTGTACGTGATAGAGCTACAAAAACTTTCCCACACTGTTTAAATTGTACGTGATAGAGCCACCAACTTTCCTACACTTTTTAAATTCTACGTGATAGAGCTACCAACTTTCCCACAATTATAAATTGTACGTGATGGAGCTACCAACTTTCCCACACCTTTTAAATTTTACATGATAGAGCTACCAACTTTCCCACACTGTATCATTTGTACGTAATAGAGCTACCAACTTTCCCACACTCTATAAATTGTACGTCATCGAACTACGAACTTTCCCACACTCTATAAATTGTACGTGATAGAGCTACCAACATTCCCACACTGTATAAATTGTACGTGATATAGCTACTAACTTTCCCACACTGTATAAATTGTACGTGATACAACTACCAACTTTACCACATTCTATAAATTGTAGGTGATAGAGCTACCAACTTTCCCACACTGAATAAATTGTACGTGATAGAGCTACCAACTTTCCCACACTGTAAAAATTTAACGTGATAGAGCTACCAACTTTCCCACAGTGGATAAATTTTACGTGATGGAGCTACCTACGTTCCCACACTGTTTAAATTGTACATGATAGAGCCACCAACTTTCCTACACTTTAAAAATTGTACGTGATAGAGCTACCAACTTTCCCACATTGTATGGATTGTACGTGATAGAGCTACAAAAACTTTCCCACACTGTTTAAATTGTACGTGATAGAGCCACCAACTTTCCTACACTTTTTAAATTCTACGTGATAGAGCTACCAACTTTCCCACAATTATAAATTGTACGTGATAGAGCTACCAACTTTCCCACAATTATAAATTGTACGTGATAGAGCTACCAACTTTCCCACACTGTATCAATTGTACGTAATAGAGCTACCAACTTTCCCACACTCTATAAATTATACGTGATCGAACTACGAACTTTCCCACACTGTATAAATTGTACACGATACAGCTACCTACTTTCCCACACTGTATAAATTGTACGTGATAGAGCTACCAATTTTCCCACTCTGTTTAAATTGTACGTGATAGAGCTACCAACTTTCCAACACTGTATAAATTGCACGTGATAGAGCTACCAACTTTCCCACACTGTTTAAATTGTACGTGATAGAGCTACCAACTTTCCCACACTGTATCAATTATACGTAATAGAGCTACCAACGTTCCCACACTCTATAAATTGTACGTGATCGAACTACGAACTTTCCCACACTGTATAAATTGTACACGATAGAGCTACCTACTTTCCCACACTTTATAAATTGTACATGATAGAGCTACTAACTTTCACACACTATATTAATTGTACGTGATAGAGCCACCAACTTTCCCACACTGTATAAATTGTACGTGATAGAGCTTCCAACTTTCCCACACTGTATCGATTGTACGTGATAGAGCTAACAACATTCCCACACTGTTTAAATTGTACTTGATAGAGCTACCAAATTTCCCACACTGTATAAATTGTACTTGATAGAGGTACCAACTTTTCCACACTCCATATATTGTATGTGATAGAGCTACCAACTTTCCCACAATGTATAAATTGTATGAGATAGAGCTACCAACTTTGACACACTTTATAAATTTTATGTGATACGACCACCAATTTTCCCACACTGTATAAATTGTACGTGATAGAGCTACCAACTTTCACACACTGTATAAATTGTATGTGATAGAGGTACCACCTTTCCCACAATGTATAATTATACGTGATAGAGCTACCTACTTTCCCACAGTGTTTAAATTGTACGTGATACAACTACGAACTTTACCACACTCTATAAATTGTAGGTGATAGAGCTACCAACTTTCCCACACTGTATAAATTTTACATGATGGAGCTACTAACTTTCCAACACTGTATAAATTGTACGTGATTCAACTACGAACTTTACCACACTGTATAAATTGTACGTGATAGAGCTACCAACTTTCCCACACTGTATAAATTTTACGTGATTGAGCTACCAACTTTCCCACACTGTATAAATTGTACGTGATACAACTACTAACTTTACCACACTGTATAAATTGTACTTGATAGAGCTACCAACTTTCCCACACTTTAAAAATTTTACGTGATAGAGCTACCAACTTTCCCACACTGTATAAATTGTACGTAATACAACTACGATCTTTACCAAACTGTATAAATTGTACGTGATAGAGCTACCAACTTTCCCACACTGTATAAATTTTACGTGACAGAGCTACCAACTTTCCCACACTGTATAAATTGTACGTGATACAACTACGAACTTTACCACGCTGTATAAATTGTACGTGATAGAGCTACCAACTCTCCCACACTGTATAAATTTTACGTGATGGAGCTACCAACTTTCCCACACTGTTTAAATTTTACATGATAGAGCCACCAACTTTCCTACACATTTAAAATTGTACGTGATAGAGCTACCAACTTTCCCACATTGTATGGATTGTGCGTGATAGAGCTACCAACTTTCCCACACTTTTTAAATCGTACGTGATATAGCTACCAACTTTCCCACAATGTATAAATTGTACGTGATAGAGCTACCAACTTTCCCACACTGAATAAATTGTACGTGATAGAGCCGCCAACTTTCCTACACTTTTTAAATTGTACGTGATAGAGCTACCAACTTTCCCACAATGTATAAATTGTACGTGATAGATCTACCAACTTTCCCACACTGTATAAATTGTACGTGATAGATCTACCAACTTTCCCACACTGTATAAATTGTACGTGATAAAGCTACCAACTTTCACACACTTTATCAATTGTACGTGATTGAGCTACCAACTTTCCCACACTGTATAAATTTTACGCGTTAGAGCTACCAATTTTCCCACTCTGTTTAAATTGTACTTGATAGAGCTACCAAATTTCCAACACTGTATCAATTGTACGTGATAGAGCTACCAACTTTCCCACACTGTTTAAATTGTAAGTGATTGAGCTACCAAATTTCCAACACTGTATAAATTGTACGTGTTAGAGCATCCACCTTTCCCACACTGTATAAATTGTACGTGATTGAGATACCAACTTTCCCATACTGTATAAATTGTACGTGATAGAGGTACCAACTTTGCCACACTGTATAAATTGTACGTGCTAGAGCTACCAACTTTCCCACTGTCGATAATTTTTACGTGATGGAGCTACCAACTTTCCCACACCTTTTAAATTTTACATGATAGAGCTACCAACTTTCCCACACTGTATCATATGTACGTAATAGAGCTACCAACTTTCCCACACTCTATAAATTGTACGTCATCGAACTACGAACTTTCCCACACTCTATAAATTGTACGTGATAGAGCTACCAACATTCCCACACTGTATAAATTGTACGTGATATAGCTACTAACTTTCCCACACTGTATAAATTGTACGTGATACAACTACCAACTTTACCACATTCTATAAATTGTAGGTGATAGAGCTACCAACTTTCCCACACTGTATAAATTGTACATGATAGAGCAACTAACTTTCACACACTATATTAATTGTACGTGATAGAGCCACCAACTTTCCCACACTGTATAAATTGTACGTGATAGAGCTTCCAACTTTCCCACACTGTATCGATTGTACGTGATAGAGCTAACAACATTCCCACACTGTTTAAATTGTACTTGATAGAGCTACCAACTTTCCCACACTGTATAAATTGTACTTGATAGAGGTACCAACTTTTCCACACTCCAAATATTGTATGTGATAGAGCTACCAACTTTCCCACAATGTATAAATTGTATGAGATAGAGATACCAACTTTGACACACTTTATAAATTTTATGTGATAGGACCACCAACTTTCCCACACTGTATAAATTGTACGTGATAGAGCTACCAACTTTCACACACTGTATAAATTGTACGTCATAGAGCTAGCAACTTTCCCACACTGTATATATTGTATGTGATAGAGGTACCACCTTTCCCACAATGTATAATTATACGTGATAGAGCTACCTACTTTCCCACAGTGTTTAAATTGTACGTGATACAACTACGAACTTTACCACACTCTGTAAATTGTAGGTGATAGAGCTACCAACTTTCCCACACTGTATAAATTTTACATGATGGAGCTACTAACTTTCCAACACTGTATAAATTGTACGTGATTCAACTACGAACTTTACCACACTGTATAAATTGTACGTGATAGAGCTACCAACTTTCCCACACTGTATAAATTTTACGTGATTGAGCTACCAACTTTCCCACACTGTATAAATTGTACGTGATACAACTACTAACTTTACCACACTGTATAAATTGTACGTGATAGAGCTACCAACTTTCCCACACTTTAAAAATTTTACGTGATAGAGCTACCAACTTTCCCACACTGTATAAATTGTACGTAATACAACTACGATCTTTACCAAACTGTATAAATTGTACGTGATAGAGCTACCAACTTTCCCACACTGTATAAATTTTACGTGACAGAGCTACCAACTTTCCCACACTGTATAAATTGTACGTGATACAACTACGAACTTTACCACGCTGTATAAATTGTACGTGATAGAGCTACCAACTCTCCCACACTGTATAAATTTTACGTGATGGAGCTACCAACTTTCCCACACTGTTTAAATTGTACATGATAGAGCCACCAACTTTCCTACACATTTAAAATTGTACGTGATAGAGCTACCAACTTTCCCACATTGTATGGATTGTGCGTGATAGAGCTACCAACTTTCCAACACTTTTTAAATCGTACGTGATATAGCTACCAACTTTCCCACAATGTATAAATTGTACGTGATAGAGCTACCAACTTTCCCACACTGTATAAATTGTACGTGATAGAGCCGCCAACTTTCCTACACTTTTTAAATTGTACGTGATAGAGCTACCAACTTTCCCACAATGTATAAATTGTACGTGATAGATCTACCAACTTTCCCACACTGTATAAATTGTACGTGATAGATCTACCAACTTTCCCACACTGTATAAATTGTACGTGATAAAGCTACCAACTTTCACACACTTTATCAATTGTACGTGATTGAGCTACCAACTTTCCCACACTGTATAAATTTTACGCGTTAGAGCTACCAATTTTCCCACTCTGTTTAAATTGTACTTGATAGAGCTACCAAATTTCCAACACTGTATCAATTGTACGTGATAGAGCTACCAACTTTCCCACACTGTTTAAATTGTAAGTGATTGAGCTACCAAATTTCCAACACTATATAAATTGTACGTGTTAGAGCATCCAACTTTCCCACACTGTATAAATTGTACGTGATTGAGATACCAAGTTTCCCACACTGTATAAATTGTACGTCATAGAGCTACCAACTTTCCCACACTGTATAAATTGTATGTGATAGAGGTACCAACATTCCCACACTGTATAAATTATACTTGATAGAGCTAACAAATTTCCCACACTGTATAAATTTTATGTGATAGAGCTACCAACTTTCCCACACTCTATAAATTATACGTGATAGAGCTACCAACTTTCGCACACTGTATAAATTGTATGTGATAGAGCTACCAAATTTCACACACTGTATAAATTGTACATGATAGAGCTACTAACTTTCACACACTATATTAATTGTACATGATAGAGCCACCAACTTTCCCACACTGTATAAATTGTACGTGATAGAGCTTCCAACTTTCCCACACTGTATCGATTGTACGTGATAGAGCTAACAACATTCCCACACTGTTTAAATTGTACTTGATAGAGCTACCAACTTTCCCACACTGTATAAATTGTACTTGATAGAGCTGCCAACTTCACCACAATGTATTAATTGTACTTGATAGAGCTACGAACTTTCCCACACTGTATAAATTGTACGTGATACAACTACGAACTTTACCACGCTGTATAAATTGTACGTGATAGAGCTACCAACTCTCCCACACTCTATAAATTTTACGTGATGGAGCTACCAACTTTCCCACACTGTTTAAATTCTACATGAGAGAGCCACCAACTTTCCTACACATTTAAAATTGTACGTGATAGAGCTACCAACTTTCCCATATTGTATGGATTGTACGTGATAGAGCTACCAACTTTCCCACACTTTTTAAATCGTACGTGATATAGCTACCAACTTTCCCACAATGTATAAATTGTACGTGATAGAGCTACCAACTTTCCAACACTGTTTCAATTGTTCGTAATAGAGCTACCAACTTTCCCACACTCTATAAATTATACGTAATCGAACTACGACCTTTCCCACACTGTATAAATTGTACACGATAGAGCTACCTACTTTCCCACACTGTATAAATTGTACGTGATAGAGCTACCAACATTCCCACACTGTTTAAATTGTACGTGATAGAGCTACCAACTTTCCAACACTGTATAAATTGTACGTGGTAGAGCTACCAACTTTACCACACAGTATAAATTCTACGTGATTGAGATACCAACTTTCCCATACTATATAAATTGTACGTGATAGAGGTACCAACTTCCCACACTGTATAAATTGTACGTGATAGAGCTACCAATTTTCCCACAGTGGATACATTTTACGTGATGAAGTTACCAACGTTCCTACGCTGTTTAAATTTTACATGATGGAGCTACCAACTTTCCCACACTGCATAAATTGTACGTGGTAGAGCTACAAACTTTCCCATACTGTTTAAATTGTACGTGATAGAGCTACCAACTTTCCAACACTGTATAAATTGTACGTGGTAGAGCTACCAACTTTACCACACAGTATAAATTCTACGTGATTGAGATACCAACTTTCCCATACTATATAAATTGTACGTGATAGAGGTACCAACTTCCCACACTGTATAAATTGTACGTGATAGAGCTACCAATTTTCCCACAGTGGATACATTTTACGTGATGAAGTTACCAACGTTCCTACGCTGTTTAAATTTTACATGATGGAGCTACCAACTTTCCCACACTGCATAAATTGTACGTGGTAGAGCTACAAACTTTCCCATACTGTAGAAATTGTACATGATTGAGCTACCTACTTTCCAATACTGTAGAAATTCTACGTGATTGAGCTACCAACTGTCGCATACTGTATAAATTGTACTTGATAAAGATACCAACTTTCCCACACTCCATATATTGTATGTGATAGGACCACCAACTTTCCCACACTGTGTTAATTCTACGTGATAGAGCTACCAACTTTCCCACACTGTATAAATTGTACGTCATAGAGCTACCAACTTTCCCACACTGTATAAATTGTATGTGATAGAGGTACCAACATTCCCACACTGTATAAATTATACTTGATAGAGCTACCAAATTTCCCACACTGTATAAATTTTATGTGATAGAGCTACCAACTTTCCCACACTCTATAAATTATACGTGATAGGGCTACCAACTTTCCCACACTGTATAAATTGTACGTGATAGAGCTACCAAATTTCACACACTGTATAAATTGTACATGATAGAGCTACTAACTTTCACACACTATATTAATTGTACATGATAGAGCCACCAACTTTCCCACACTGTATAAATTGTACGTGATAGAGCTTCCAACTTTCCCACACTGTATCGATTGTACGTGATAGAGCTAACAACATTCCCACACAGTTTAAATTGTACTTGATAGAGCTACCAACTTTCCCACACTGTATAAATTGTACTTGATAGAGCTGCCAACTTCACCACAATGTATTAATTGTACTTGATAGAGCTACCAAATTTCCCACACTGTATGATTTGTACGTGATAGAGCTACCAACTTTCCCACACTGTATAAATTGTACGTGATAGAGCCGCCAACTTTCCTACACTTTTTAAATTGTACGTGATAGAGCTACCAACTTTCCCACAATGTATAAATTGTACGTGATAAATCTACCAACTTTCCCACACTGTATAAATTGTACGTGATAGATCTACCAACTTTCCCACACTGTATAAATTGTACGTGATAAAGCTACCAACTTTCACACACTTTATCAATTGTACGTGATAGAGCTACCAACTTTCCCACACTGTATAAATTTTACGCGTTAGAGCTACCAATTTTCCCACTCTGTTTAAATTGTACTTGATAGAGCTACCAAATTTCCAACACTGTATCAATTGTACGTGATAGAGCTACCAACTTTCCCACACTGTTTAAATTGTAAGTGATTGAGCTACCAAATTTCCAACACTGTATAAATTGTACGTGTTAGAGCATCCAACTTTCCCACACTGTATAAATTGTACGTGATTGAGATACCAACTTTCCCATACTGTATAAATTGTACGTGATAGAGGTACCAACTTTGCCACACTGTATAAATTGTACGTGATAGAGCTACCAACATTCCCACTGTCGATAAATTTTACGTTATGGAGCTACCAACTTTCCCACACTGTTTAAATTTTACATGATAGAGCTACCAACTTTCCCACACTGTATCAATTGTACGTAATAGAGCTACCAACTTTCCCACACTCTATAAATTGTACGTCATCGAACTACGAACTTTCCCACACTCTATAAATTGTACGTGATAGAGCTACCAACTTTCCCACACTGTATAAATTGTACGTGATATAGCTACTAACTTTCCCACACTGTATAAATTGTACGTGATACAACTACCAACTTTACCACATTCTATAAATTGTAGGTGATAGAGCTACCAACTTTCCCACACTGTACAAATTGTACGTGATAGAGCTACAAACTTTTCCACACTGTAAAAATTTAACGTGATAGAGCTACCAACTTTCCCACAGTGGATAAATTTTACGTCATGGAGCTACCTACGTTCCCACACTGTTTAAATTGTACATGATAGAGCCACCTACTTTCCTACACTTTAAAAATTGTACGTGATAGAGCTACCAACTTTCCCACATTGTATGGATTGTACGTGATAGAGCTACAAAAACTTTCCCACACTGTTTAAATTGTACGTGATAGAGCCACCAACTTTCCTACACTTTTTAAATTCTACGTGATAGAGCTACCAACTTTCCCACAATTATAAATTGTACGTGATAGAGCTACCAACTTTCCCACACTGTATCAATTGTATGTAATAGAGCTACCAACGTTCCCACACTCTATAAATTGTACGTGATCGAACTACGAACTTTCCCACACTGTATAAATTGTACACGATAGAGCTACCTACTTTCCCACACTGTATAAATTGTACATGATAGAGCTACTAACTTTCACACACTATATTAATTGTACGTGATAGAGCCACCAAATATCCCACACTGTATAAATTGTACGTGATAGAGCTTCCAACTTTCCCACACTGTATCGATTGTACGTGATAGAGCTAACAACATTCCCACACTGTTTAAATTGTACTTGATAGAGCTACCAACTTTCCCACACTGTATAAATTGTACTTGATAGAGGTACCAACTTTTCCACACTCCATATATTGTATGTGATAGAGCTACCAACTTTCCCACAATGTATAAATTGTATGAGATAGAGATACCAACTTTGACACACTTTATAAATTTTATGTGATAGGACCACCAACTTTCCCACACTGTATAAATTGTACGTGATAGAGCTACCAACTTTCACACACTGTATAAATTGTACGTCATAGAGCTAGCAACTTTCCCACACTGTATATATTGTATGTGATAGAGGTACCACCTTTCCCACAATGTATAATTATACGTGATAGAGCTACCTACTTTCCCACAGTGTTTAAATTGTACGTGATACAACTACGAACTTTACCACACTCTATAAATTGTAGGTGATAGAGCTACCAACTTTCCCACACTGTATAAATTTTACATGATGGAGCTACTAACTTTCCAACACTGTATAAATTGTACGTGATTCAACTACGAACTTTACCACACTGTATAAATTGTACGTGATAGAGCTACCAACTTTCCCACACTGTATAAATTTTACGTGATTGAGCTACCAACTTTCCCACACTGTATAAATTGTACGTGATACAACTACTAACTTTACCACACTGTATAAATTGTACGTGATAGAGCTACCAACTTTCCCACACTTTAAAAATTTTACGTGATAGAGCTACCAACTTTCCCACACTGTATAAATTGTACGTAATACAACTACGATCTTTACCAAACTGTATAAATTGTACGTGATAGAGCTACCAACTTTCCCACACTGTATAAATTTTACGTGACAGAGCTACCAACTTTCCCACACTGTATAAATTGTACGTGATACAACTACGAACTTTACCACGCTGTATAAATTGTACGTGATAGAGCTACCAACTCTCCCACACTGTATAAATTTTACGTGATGGAGCTACCAACTTTCCCACACTGTTTAAATTGTACATGATAGAGCCACCAACTTTCCTACACATTTAAAATTGTACGTGATAGAGCTACCAACTTTCCCACATTGTATGGATTGTGCGTGATAGAGCTACCAACTTTCCCACACTTTTTAAATCGTACGTGATATAGCTACCAACTTTCCCACAATGTATAAATTGTACGTGATAGAGCTACCAACTTTCCCACACTGTATAAATTGTACGTGATAGAGCCGCCAACTTTCCTACACTTTTTAAATTGTACGTGATAGAGCTACCAACTTTCCCACAATGTATAAATTGTACGTGATAGATCTACCAACTTTCCCACACTGTATAAATTGTACGTGATAGATCTACCAACTTTCCCACACTGTATAAATTGTACGTGATTGAGCTACCAACTTTCCCACACTGTATAAATTTTACGCGTTAGAGCTACCAATTTTCCCACTCTGTTTAAATTGTACTTGATAGAGCTACCAAATTTCCAACACTGTATCAATTGTACGTGATAGAGCTACCAACTTTCCCACACTGTTTAAATTGTAAGTGATTGAGCTACCAAATTTCCAACACTGTATAAATTGTACGTGTTAGAGCATCCAACTTTCCCACACTGTATAAATTGTACGTGATTGAGATACCAACTTTCCCATACTGTATAAATTGTACGTGATAGAGGTACCAACTTTGCCACACTGTATAAATTGTACGTGCTAGAGCTACCAACTTTCCCACTGTCGATAATTTTTACGTGATGGAGCTACCAACATTCCCACACCTTTTAAATTTTACATGATAGAGCTACCAACTTTCCCACACTGTATCATTTGTACGTAATAGAGCTACCAACTTTCCCACACTCTATAAATTGTACGTCATCGAACTACGAACTTTCCCACACTCTATAAATTGTACGTGATAGAGCTACCAACATTCCCACACTGTATAAATTGTACGTGATATAGCTACTAACTTTCCCACACTGTATAAATTGTACGTGATACAACTACCAACTTTACCACATTCTATAAATTGTAGGTGATAGAGCTACCAACTTTCCCACACTGTATAAATTGTACGTGATAGAGCTACCAACTTTCCCACACTGTAAAAATTTAACGTGATAGAGCTACCAACTTTCCCACAGTGGATAAATTTTACGTGATGGAGCTACCTACGTTCCCACACTGTTTAAATTGTACATGATAGAGCCACCAACTTTCCTACACTTTAAAAATTGTACGTGATAGAGCTACCAACTTTCCCACATTGTATGGATTGTACGTGATAGAGCTACAAAAACTTTCCCACACTGTTTAAATTGTACGTGATAGAGCCACCAACTTTCCTACACTTTTTAAATTCTACGTGATAGAGCTACCAACTTTCCCACAATTATAAATTGTACGTGATAGAGCTACCAACTTTCCCACAATTATAAATTGTACGTGATAGAGCTACCAACTTTCCCACACTGTATCAATTGTACGTAATAGAGCTACCAACTTTCCCACACTCTATAAATTATACGTGATCGAACTACGAACTTTCCCACACTGTATAAATTGTACACGATACAGCTACCTACTTTCCCACACTGTATAAATTGTACGTGATAGAGCTACCAAATTTCCCACTCTGTTTAAATTGTACGTGATAGAGCTACCAACTTTCCAACACTGTATAAATTGCACGTGATAGAGCTACCAACTTTCCCACACTGTTTAAATTGTACGTGATAGAGCTACCAACTTTCCCACACTGTATCAATTATACGTAATAGAGCTACCAACGTTCCCACACTCTATAAATTGTACGTGATCGAACTACGAACTTTCCCACACTGTATAAATTGTACACGATAGAGCTACCTACTTTCCCACACTTTATAAATTGTACATGATAGAGCTACTAACTTTCACACACTATATTAATTGTACGTGATAGAGCCACCAACTTTCCCACACTGTATAAATTGTACGTGATAGAGCTTCCAACTTTCCCACACTGTATCGATTGTACGTGATAGAGCTAACAACATTCCCACACTGTTTAAATTGTACTTGATAGAGCTACCAAATTTCCCACACTGTATAAATTGTACTTGATAGAGGTACCAACTTTTCCACACTCCATATATTGTATGTGATAGAGCTACCAACTTTCCCACAATGTATAAATTGTATGAGATAGAGCTACCAACTTTGACACACTTTATAAATTTTATGTGATACGACCACCAACTTTCCCACACTGTATAAATTGTACGTGATAGAGCTACCAACTTTCACACACTGTATAAATTGTATGTGATAGAGGTACCACCTTTCCCACAATGTATAATTATACGTGATAGAGCTACCTACTTTCCCACAGTGTTTAAATTGTACGTGATACAACTACGAACTTTACCACACTCTATAAATTGTAGGTGATAGAGCTACCAACTTTCCCACACTGTATAAATTTTACATGATGGAGCTACTAACTTTCCAACACTGTATAAATTGTACGTGATTCAACTACGAACTTTACCACACTGTATAAATTGTACGTGATAGAGCTACCAACTTTCCCACACTGTATAAATTTTACGTGATTGAGCTACCAACTTTCCCACACTGTATAAATTGTACGTGATACAACTACTAACTTTACCACACTGTATAAATTGTACGTGATAGAGCTACCAACTTTCCCACACTTTAAAAATTTTACGTGATAGAGCTACCAACTTTCCCACACTGTATAAATTGTACGTAATACAACTACGATCTTTACCAAACTGTATAAATTGTACGTGATAGAGCTACCAACTTTCCCACACTGTATAAATTTTACGTGACAGAGCTACCAACTTTCCCACACTGTATAAATTGTACGTGATACAACTACGAACTTTACCACGCTGTATAAATTGTACGTGATAGAGCTACCAACTCTCCCACACTGTATAAATTTTACGTGATGGAGCTACCAACTTTCCCACACTGTTTAAATTTTACATGATAGAGCCACCAACTTTCCTACACATTTAAAATTGTACGTGATAGAGCTACCAACTTTCCCACATTGTATGGATTGTGCGTGATAGAGCTACCAACTTTCCCACACTATTTAAATCGTACGTGATATAGCTACCAACTTTCCCACAATGTATAAATTGTACGTGATAGAGCTACCAACTTTCCCACACTGAATAAATTGTACGTGATAGAGCCGCCAACTTTCCTACACTTTTTAAATTGTACGTGATAGAGCTACCAACTTTCCCACAATGTATAAATTGTACGTGATAGATCTACCAACTTTCCCACACTGTATAAATTGTACGTGATAGATCTACCAACTTTCCCACACTGTATAAATTGTACGTGATAAAGCTACCAACTTTCACACACTTTATCAATTGTACGTGATTGAGCTACCAACTTTCCCACACTGTATAAATTTTACGCGTTAGAGCTACCAATTTTCCCACTCTGTTTAAATTGTACTTGATAGAGCTACCAAATTTCCAACACTGTATCAATTGTACGTGATAGAGCTACCAACTTTCCCACACTGTTTAAATTGTAAGTGATTGAGCTACCAAATTTCCAACACTGTATAAATTGTACGTGTTAGAGCATCCACCTTTCCCACACTGTATAAATTGTACGTGATTGAGATACCAACTTTCCCATACTGTATAAATTGTACGTGATAGAGGTACCAACTTTGCCACACTGTATAAATTGTACGTGCTAGAGCTACCAACTTTCCCACTGTCGATAATTTTTACGTGATGGAGCTACCAACTTTCCCACACCTTTTAAATTTTACATGATAGAGCTACCAACTTTCCCACACTGTATCATATGTACGTAATAGAGCTACCAACTTTCCCACACTCTATAAATTGTACGTCATCGAACTACGAACTTTCCCACACTCTATAAATTGTACGTGATAGAGCTACCAACATTCCCACACTGTATAAATTGTACGTGATATAGCTACTAACTTTCCCACACTGTATAAATTGTACGTGATACAACTACCAACTTTACCACATTCTATAAATTGTAGGTGATAGAGCTACCAACTTTCCCACACTGTATAAATTGTACGTGATAGAGCTACCAACTTTCCCACACTGTAAAAATTTAACGTGATAGAGCTACCAACTTTCCCACAGTGGATAAATTTTACGTGATGGAGCTACCTACGTTCCCACACTGTTTAAATTGTACATGATAGAGCCACCAACTTTCCTACACTTTAAAAATTGTACGTGATAGAGCTACCAACTTTCCCACATTGTATGGATTGTACGTGATAGAGCTACAAAAACTTTCCCACACTGTTTAAATTGTACGTGATAGAGCCACCAACTTTCCTACACTTTTTAAATTCTACGTGATAGAGCTACCAACTTTCCCACAATTATAAATTGTACGTGATAGAGCTACCAACTTTCCCACAATTATAAATTGTACGTGATAGAGCTACCAACTTTCCCACACTGTATCAATTGTACGTAATAGAGCTACCAACTTTCCCACACTCTATAAATTATACGTGATCGAACTACGAACTTTCCCACACTGTATAAATTGTACACGATACAGCTACCTACTTTCCCACACTGTATAAATTGTACGTGATAGAGCTACCAATTTTCCCACTCTGTTTAAATTGTACGTGATAGAGCTACCAACTTTCCAACACTGTATAAATTGCACGTGATAGAGCTACCAACTTTCCCACACTGTTTAAATTGTACGTGATAGAGCTACCAACTTTCCCACACTGTATCAATTATACGTAATAGAGCAACCAACGTTCCCACACTCTATAAATTGTACGTGATCGAACTACGAACTTTCCCACACTGTATAAATTGTACACGATAGAGCTACCTACTTTCCCACACTTTATAAATTGTACATGATAGAGCTACTAACTTTCACACACTATATTAATTGTACGTGATAGAGCCACCAACTTTCCCACACTGTATAAATTGTACGTGATAGAGCTTCCAACTTTCCCACACTGTATCGATTGTACGTGATAGAGCTAACAACATTCCCACACTGTTTAAATTGTACTTGATAGAGCTACCAAATTTCCCACACTGTATAAATTGTACTTGATAGAGGTACCAACTTTTCCACACTCCATATATTGTATGTGATAGAGCTACCAACTTTCCCACAATGTATAAATTGTACGTGATATAGCTACTAACTTTCCCACACTGTATAAATTGTACGTGATACAACTACCAACTTTACCACATTCTATAAATTGTAGGTGATAGAGCTACCAACTTTCCCACACTGTATAAATTGTACGTGATAGAGCTACCAACTTTCCCACACTGTAAAAATTTAACGTGATAGAGCTACCAACTTTCCCACAGTGGATAAATTTTACGTGATGGAGCTACCTACGTTCCCACACTGTTTAAATTGTACATGATAGAGCCACCAACTTTCCTACACTTTAAAAATTGTACGTGATAGAGCTACCAACTTTCCCACATTGTATGGATTGTACGTGATAGAGCTACAAAAACTTTCCCACACTGTTTAAATTGTACGTGATAGAGCCACCAACTTTCCTACACTTTTTAAATTCTACGTGATAGAGCTACAAACTTTCCCACAATTATAAATTGTACGTGATAGAGCTACCAACTTTCCCACAATTATAAATTGTACGTGATAGAGCTACCAACTTTCCCACACTGTATCAATTGTACGTAATAGAGCTACCAACTTTCCCACACTCTATAAATTATACGTGATCGAACTACGAACTTTCCCACACTGTATAAATTGTACACGATACAGCTACCTACTTTCCCACACTGTATAAATTGTACGTGATAGAGCTACCAATTTTCCCACTCTGTTTAAATTGTACGTGATAGAGCTACCAACTTTCCAACACTGTATAAATTGCACGTGATAGAGCTACCAACTTTCCCACACTGTTTAAATTGTACGTGATAGAGCTACCAACTTTCCCACACTGTATCAATTATACGTAATAGAGCTACCAACGTTCCCACACTCTATAAATTGTACGTGATCGAACTACGAACTTTCCCACACTGTATAAATTGTACACGATAGAGCTACCTACTTTCCCACACTTTATAAATTGTACATGATAGAGCTACTAACTTTCACACACTATATTAATTGTACGTGATAGAGCCACCAACTTTCCCACACTGTATAAATTGTACGTGATAGAGCTTCCAACTTTCCCACACTGTATCGATTGTACGTGATAGAGCTAACAACATTCCCACACTGTTTAAATTGTACTTGATAGAGCTACCAAATTTCCCACACTGTATAAATTGTACTTGATAGAGGTACCAACTTTTCCACACTCCATATATTGTATGTGATAGAGCTACCAACTTTCCCACAATGTATAAATTGTATGAGATAGAGCTACCAACTTTGACACACTTTATAAATTTTATGTGATACGACCACCAACTTTCCCACACTGTATAAATTGTACGTGATAGAGCTACCAACTTTCACACACTGTATAAATTGTATGTGATAGAGGTACCACCTTTCCCACAATGTATAATTATACGTGATAGAGCTACCTACTTTCCCACAGTGTTTAAATTGTACGTGATACAACTACGAACTTTACCACACTCTATAAATTGTAGGTGATAGAGCTACCAACTTTCCCACACTGTATAAATTTTACATGATGGAGCTACTAACTTTCCAACACTGTATAAATTGTACGTGATTCAACTACGAACTTTACCACACTGTATAAATTGTACGTGATAGAGCTACCAACTTTCACACACTGTATAAATTTTACGTGATGGAGCTACCAACTTTCCCACACTGTATAAATTGTACGTGATACAACTACTAACTTTACCACACTGTATAAATTATACGTGATAGAGCTACCAACTTTCCCACACTTTAAAAATTTTACGTGATAGAGCTACCAACTTTCCCACACTGTATAAATTGTACGTAATACAACTACGATCTTTACCAAACTGTATAAATTGTACGTGATAGAGCTACCAACTTTCCCACACTGTATAAATTTTACGTGATAGAGCTACCAACTTTCCCACACTGTATAAATTGTACGTGATACAACTACGAACTTTACCACGCTGTATAAATTGTACGTGATAGAGCTACCAACTCTCCCACACTGTATAAATTTTACGTGATGGAGCTACCAACTTTCCCACACTGTTTAAATTGTACATGATAGAGCCACCAACTTTCCTACACATTTAAAATTGAACGTGATAGAGCTACCAACTTTCCCACATTGTATGGATTGTGCGTGATAGAGCTACCAACTTTCCCACACTTTTTAAATCGTACGTGATATAGCTACCAACTTTCCCACAATGTATAAATTGTACGTGATAGAGCTACCAACTTTCCAGCACTGTTTCAATTGTTCGTAATAGAGCTATCAACTCTCCCACACTCTATAAATTGTACGTAATCGAACTACGACCTTTCCCACACTGTATAAATTGTACACGAGAGAGCTACCTACTTTCCCACACTGTATAAATTGTACGTGATAGAGCTACCAATTTTCCCACTCTGTTTAAATTGTACGTGATAGAGCTACCAACTTTCCAACACTGTATAAATTGTACGTGATAGAGCTACCAACATTCCCACACTGTTTAAATTGTACGTGATAGAGCTACCAACTTTCCCACACTGTATAAATTGTACTTGATAGAGCTGCCAACTTTCCCACAATGTATTAATTGTACTTGATAGATCTACCAACTTTCCCACACTGTATGAATTGTACGTGATAGAGCCGCCAACTTTCCTACACTTTTTAAATTGTACGTGATACAGCTACCAACTTTCCCACAATGTATAAATTGTACGTGATAGATCTACCAACTTTTCCACAATGTATAAATTGTATGTGATAGACCTACCAACTTTCCCACACTGTACAAATTGTACGTGATAGAGCTACAAACTTTCACACACTTTATCAATTGTACGTGATAAAGCTACCAACTTTCCCACACTGTATAAATTTTACGTGTTAGAGCTACCAATTTTCCCACTCTGTTTAAATTGTACTTGATAGAGCTACCAAATTTCCAACACGGTATCAATTGTACGTGATAGAGCTACCAACTTTCCCACTCTGTTTAAATTGTACGTGATGGAGCTACCAAATTTCCAACACTGTATAAATTGTACGTGTTAGAGCATTCAACTTTCCCACACTGTATAAATTGTACGTGATTGAGATACCAACTTTCCCATACTGTATAAATTGTACGTGATAGAGGTACCAACTTTGCCACACTGTATAAATTGTGCGTGATAGTGCTACCAACTTTCCCACAGTGGATAAATTGTACGTGATAGAGCCACCAACTTTCCTACACTTTTTAAATCGTACGTGATAGAGCTACCAACTTTCCCACAATGTATAAATTATACGTGATAGAGCTACCAACTTTCCCACACTGTATCAATTGTACGTAATAGAGCTACCAACTTTACCACACTCTATAAATTTTACGTGATCGAACTACGAACTTTCCCACACTCTATAAATTGTACGTGATAGAGCTAACATCTTTCCCACACTGTATAAATTGTACGTGATAGAGCTACTAACTTTCCCACACTGTATAAATTGTACATGATAGAGCTACCAACTTTCCCACACTGTATAAATTTTACGTGATAGACCTACCTAGTTTCCCACAGTGGATAAATTTTACGTGATGGAGCTACCAACTTTCCCACACTGTTTAAATTGTACATGATAGAGCCACCAACTTTCCTACAATTTTAAAATTGTACGTGATAGAGCTACCAACTTTCCCACATTGTATGGAGTGTACGTGATAGAGCTACCAACTTTCCCACACTGTTTAAATTGTACGTGATAGAGCCACCAACTTTCCTACACTTTTTAAATTGTACGTGATAGAGCTACCAACTTTCCCACAATGTATAAATTGTACGTGATAGAGCTACCAACTTTCCCACACTGTATCAATTGTACGTAATAGAGCTACCAACTTTCCCACACTGTATCAATTATACGTAATAGAGCTACCAACGTTCCCACACTCTATAAATTGTACGTGATCGAACTACGAACTTTCCCACACTGTATAAATTGTACACGATAGAGCTACCTACTTTCCCACACTTTATAAATTGTACATGATAGAGCTACTAACTTTCACACACTATATTAATTGTACGTGATAGAGCCACCAACTTTCCCACACTGTATAAATTGTACGTGATAGAGCTTCCAACTTTCCCACACTGTATCGATTGTACGTGATAGAGCTAACAACATTCCCACACTGTTTAAATTGTACTTGATAGAGCTACCAAATTTCCCACACTGTATAAATTGTACTTGATAGAGGTACCAACTTTTCCACACTCCATATATTGTATGTGATAGAGCTACCAACTTTCCCACAATGTATAAATTGTATGAGATAGAGCTACCAACTTTGACACACTTTATAAATTTTATGTGATACGACCACCAACTTTCCCACACTGTATAAATTGTACGTGATAGAGCTACCAACTTTCACACACTGTATAAATTGTATGTGATAGAGGTACCACCTTTCCCACAATGTATAATTATACGTGATAGAGCTACCTACTTTCCCACAGTGTTTAAATTGTACGTGATACAACTACGAACTTTACCACACTCTATAAATTGTAGGTGATAGAGCTACCAACTTTCCCACACTGTATAAATTTTACATGATGGAGCTACTAACTTTCCAACACTGTATAAATTGTACGTGATTCAACTACGAACTTTACCACACTGTATAAATTGTACGTGATAGAGCTACCAACTTTCCCACACTGTATAAATTTTACGTGATTGAGCTACCAACTTTCCCACACTGTATAAATTGTACGTGATACAACTACTAACTTTACCACACTGTATAAATTATACGTGATAGAGCTACCAACTTTCCCACACTTTAAAAATTTTACGTGATAGAGCTACCAACTTTCCCACACTGTATAAATTGTACGTAATACAACTACGATCTTTACCAAACTGTATAAATTGTACGTGATAGAGCTACCAACTTTCCCACACTGTATAAATTTTACGTGATAGAGCTACCAACTTTCCCACACTGTATAAATTGTACGTGATACAACTACGAACTTTACCACGCTGTATAAATTGTACGTGATAGAGCTACCAACTCTCCCACACTGTATAAATTTTACGTGATGGAGCTACCAACTTTCCCACACTGTTTAAATTGTACATGATAGAGCCACCAACTTTCCTACACATTTAAAATTGAACGTGATAGAGCTACCAACTTTCCCACATTGTATGGATTGTGCGTGATAGAGCTACCAACTTTCCCACACTTTTTAAATCGTACGTGATATAGCTACCAACTTTCCCACAATGTATAAATTGTACGTGATAGAGCTACCAACTTTCCAGCACTGTTTCAATTGTTCGTAATAGAGCTATCAACTCTCCCACACTCTATAAATTGTACGTAATCGAACTACGACCTTTCCCACACTGTATAAATTGTACACGAGAGAGCTACCTACTTTCCCACACTGTATAAATTGTACGTGATAGAGCTACCAATTTTCCCACTCTGTTTAAATTGTACGTGATAGAGCTACCAACTTTCCAACACTGTATAAATTGTACGTGATAGAGCTACCAACATTCCCACACTGTTTAAATTGTACGTGATAGAGCTACCAACTTTCCCACACTGTATAAATTGTACTTGATAGAGCTGCCAACTTTCCCACAATGTATTAATTGTACTTGATAGATCTACCAACTTTCCCACACTGTATGAATTGTACGTGATAGAGCCGCCAACTTTCCTACACTTTTTAAATTGTACGTGATACAGCTACCAACTTTCCCACAATGTATAAATTGTACGTGATAGATCTACCAACTTTTCCACAATGTATAAATTGTATGTGATAGACCTACCAACTTTCCCACACTGTACAAATTGTACGTGATAGAGCTACAAACTTTCACACACTTTATCAATTGTACGTGATAAAGCTACCAACTTTCCCACACTGTATAAATTTTACGTGTTAGAGCTACCAATTTTCCCACTCTGTTTAAATTGTACTTGATAGAGCTACCAAATTTCCAACACGGTATCAATTGTACGTGATAGAGCTACCAACTTTCCCACTCTGTTTAAATTGTACGTGATGGAGCTACCAAATTTCCAACACTGTATAAATTGTACGTGTTAGAGCATTCAACTTTCCCACACTGTATAAATTGTACGTGATTGAGATACCAACTTTCCCATACTGTATAAATTGTACGTGATAGAGGTACCAACTTTGCCACACTGTATAAATTGTGCGTGATAGTGCTACCAACTTTCCCACAGTGGATAAATTGTACGTGATAGAGCCACCAACTTTCCTACACTTTTTAAATCGTACGTGATAGAGCTACCAACTTTCCCACAATGTATAAATTATACGTGATAGAGCTACCAACTTTCCCACACTGTATCAATTGTACGTAATAGAGCTACCAACTTTACCACACTCTATAAATTTTACGTGATCGAACTACGAACTTTCCCACACTCTATAAATTGTACGTGATAGAGCTAACATCTTTCCCACACTGTATAAATTGTACGTGATAGAGCTACTAACTTTCCCACACTGTATAAATTGTACATGATAGAGCTACCAACTTTCCCACACTGTATAAATTTTACGTGATAGACCTACCTAGTTTCCCACAGTGGATAAATTTTACGTGATGGAGCTACCAACTTTCCCACACTGTTTAAATTGTACATGATAGAGCCACCAACTTTCCTACAATTTTAAAATTGTACGTGATAGAGCTACCAACTTTCCCACATTGTATGGAGTGTACGTGATAGAGCTACCAACTTTCCCACACTGTTTAAATTGTACGTGATAGAGCCACCAACTTTCCTACACTTTTTAAATTGTACGTGATAGAGCTACCAACTTTCCCACAATGTATAAATTGTACGTGATAGAGCTACCAACTTTCCCACACTGTATCAATTGTACGTAATAGAGCTACCAACTTTCCCACACTCTATAAATTGTACGTGATCGAACTACGAACTTTCCCACACTGTATAAATTGTACACGATAGAACTACCTACTTTCCCACACTGTATAAATTGTACGTGATAGAGCTACCAATTTTCCCACTCTGTTTAAATTGTACGTGATAGAGCTACCAACTTTCCAACACTGTATAAATTGCACGTGATTGAGCTACCAACTTTCCCACACTGTTTAAATTGTACGTGATAGAGCTACCAACTGTCCCACACTGTATAAATTGTACGTGATTGAGATACCAACTTTCCCATACTGTATAAATTGTACGTGATAGAGGTACCAACTTTCCCACACTGTATAAATTGTACGTGATAGAGCTACCAACTTTCCCACAGTGGATACATTTTACGTGATGGAGCTACCAACTTCCCACACTGTTTAAATTTTACATGATGGAGCTACCAACTTTCCCACACTGCATAAATTATACGTGGTAGAGCTACCAACTTTCCCATACTGTAGAACTTGTACATGATTGAGGTACCTACTTTCCCATACTGTAGAAATTCTACGTGATTGAGCTACCAACTGTCCCATACTGTATCAATTGTACTTGTTCGAGGAACCAACTTTCCCACACTCCATATATTTTATGTGATAGAGCTACCAACTTTCCCACAATGTATAAATTGTATGAGATAGAGCTACCAACTTTGCCACACTTTATAAATTGTATGTGATAGGACCACCAACTTTCCCACACTGTATAAATAGTACGTGATAGAGCTACCAACTTTCACACACTGTATAAATTGTACGTCATAGAGATAGCAACTTTCCCACACTGTATATATTGTATGTGATACAACTACGAACTTTACCACACTGTTTAAATTGTACGTGATAGAGCTACCAACTGTCCCACACTTTATAAATTGTAGGTGATAGAGCTACCAACTTTCCCACACTGTATAAATTTTACGTGATGGAGCTACTAAATTTCCAACACTGTATAAATTGTACGTGATACAACTACGAACTTTACCACACTGTATAAATTGTACGTGATAGAGCTACCAACTTCCCACACTGTATAAATCTTACGTGATGGAGCTACCAACTTTCCCACACTGTATAAATTGTACGTGATACAACTACGAACTTTACCACACTGTATAAATTGTACGTGATAGACCTACCAACTTTCCCACACTTTAAAAATTTTAAGTGATAGAGCTACCAACTTTCCCACACTGTATAAATTGTACGTGATACGACTACGAACTTTACCACGCTGTATAAATTGTAGGTGATAGAGCTACCAACTCTCCCACACTGTATAAATTTTACGTGATGGAGCTACCAACTTTCCCACACTGTTTAAATTCTACATGAGAGAGCCACCAACTTTCCTACACATTTAAAATTGTACGTGATAGAGCTACCAACTTTCCCATATTGTATGGATTGTACGTGATAGAGCTACCAACTTTCCCACACTTTTTAAATCGTACGTGATATAGCTACCAACTTTCCCACAATGTATAAATTGTACGTGATAGAGCTACCAACTTTCCAACACTGTTTCAATTGTTCGTAATAGAGCTACCAACTTTCCCACACTCTATAAATTATAAGTAATCGAACTACGACCTTTCCCACACTGTATAAATTGTACACGATAGAGCTACCTACTTTCCCACACTGTATAAATTGGACGTGATAGAGCTACCAATTTTCCCACTCTGTTTAAATTGTACGTGATAGAGCTACCAACTGTCCAACACTGTATAAATTGTACGTGATAGAGCTACCAACATTCCCACACTGTTTAAATTGTACGTGATAGAGCTACCAACTTTCCAACACTGTATAAATTGTACGTGGTAGAGCTACCAACTTTACCACACAGTATAAATTCTACGTGATTGAGATACCAACTTTCCCATACTATATAAATTGTACGTGATAGAGGTACCAACTTCCCACACTGTATAAATTGTACGTGATAGAGCTACCAATTTTCCCACAGTGGATACATTTTACGTGATGGAGTTACCAACGTTCCTACGCTGTTTAAATTTTACATGATGGAGCTACCAACTTTCCCACACTGCATAAATTGTACGTGGTAGAGCTACAAACTTTCCCATACTGTAGAAATTGTACATGATTGAGCTACCTACTTTCCAATACTGTAGAAATTCTACGTGATTGAGCTACCAACTGTCGCATACTGTATAAATTGTACTTGATAAAGATACCAACTTTCCCACACTCCATATATTGTATGTGATAGGACCACCAACTTTCCCACACTGTGTTAATTCTACGTGATAGAGCTACCAACTTTCCCACACTGTATAAATTGTACGTCATAGAGCTACCAACTTTCCCACACTGTATAAATTGTATGTGATAGAGGTACCAACATTCCCACACTGTATAAATTATACTTGATACAGCTACCAACTTTCCCACACTCTATAAATTATACGTGATAGAGCTACCAACTTTCCCACACTGTATAAATTGTACGTGATAGAGCTACCAAATTTCACACACTGTATAATTTGTACATGATAGAGCTACTAACTTTCACACACTATATTAATTGTACATGATAGAGCCACCAACTTTCCCACACTGTATAAATTATACGTGATAGAGCTTCCAACTTTCCCACACTGTATCGATTGTACGTGATAGAGCTAACAACATTCCCACACTGTTTAAATTGTACTTGATAGAGCTACCAACTTTCCCACACTGTATAAATTGTACTTGATAGAGCTGCCAACTTCACCACAATGTATTAATTGTACTTGATAGAGCTACCAACTTTCCCACACTGTATGATTTGTACGTGATAGAGCTACCAACTTTCCCACACTGTATAAATTGTACGTGATAGAGCCGCCAACTTTCCTACACTTTTTAAATTGTACGTGATAGAGCTACCAACTTTCCCACAATGTATAAATTGTACGTGATAGATCTACCAACTTTCCCACACTGTATAAATTGTACGTGATAGATCTACCAACTTTCCCACACTGTATAAATTGTACGTGATAAAGCTACCAACTTCCACACACTTTATCAATTGTACGTGATACAGCTACCAACTTTCCCACACTGTATAAATTTTACGCGTTAGAGCTACCAATTTTCCCACTCTGTTTAAATTGTACTTGATAGAGCAACCAAATTTCCAACACTGTATCAATTGTACGTGATAGAGCTACCAACTTTCCCACACTGTTTAAATTGTAAGTGATTGAGCTACCAAATTTCCAACACTGTATAAATTGTACGTGTTAGAGCATCCAACTTTCCCACACTGTATAAATTGTACGTGATTGAGATACCAACCTTCCCATACTGTATAAATTGTACGTGATAGAGCTACCAACTTTCCCACTGTCGATAAATTTTACGTGATGGAGCTACCAACTTTCCCACACTGTTTAAATTTTACATGATAGAGCTACCAACTTTCCCACACTGTATCAATTGTACGTAATAGAGCTACCAACTTTCCCACACTCTATAAATTGTACGTCATCGAACTACGAACTTTCCCACACTCTATAAATTGTACGTGATAGAGCTACCAACTTTCCCACACTGTATAAATTGTACGTGATATAGCTACTAACTTTCCCACACTGTATAAATTGTACGTGATACAACTACCAACTTTACCACATTCTATAAATTGTAGGTGATAGAGCTACCAACTTTCCCACACTGTATAAATTGTACGTGATAGAGCTACCAACTTTCCCACACTGTAAAAATTTAACGTGATAGAGCTACCAACTTTCCCACAGTGGATAAATTTTACGTGATGGAGCTACCTACGTTCCCACACTGTTTAAATTTTACATGATAGAGCCACCAACTTTCCTACACTTTAAAAATTGTACGTGATAGAGCTACCAACTTTCCCACATTGTATGGATTGTACGTGATAGAGCTACAAAAACTTTCCCACACTGTTTAAATTGTACGTGATAGAGCCACCAACTTTCATACACTTTTTAAATTCTACGTGATAGAGCTACCAACTTTCCCACAATGTATAAATTGTACGTGATAGAGCTACCAACTTTCCCACACTGTATCAATTGTACGTAATAGAGCTACCATCTTTCCCACACTCTATAAATTATACGTGATCGAACTACGAACTTTCCCACACTCTATAAATTGTACGTGATAGAGCTAACATCTTTCCCACACTGTATAAATTGTACGTGATAGAGCTACTAACTTTCCCACACTGTATAAATTGTACGTGACAGCTACCAACTTTCCCACACTGTATAAATTTTACGTGATAGAGCTACCTAGTTTCCCACAGTGGATAAATTTTACGTGATGGAGCTACCAACTTTCCCACACTGTTTAAATTGTACATGATAGATCCACCAACTTTCCTACAATTTTAAAATTGTAAGTGATAGAGCTACCAACTTTCCCACATTGTATGGATTGTACGTGATAGAGCTACCTACTTTCCCACAGTGTTTAAATTGTACGTGATACAACTACGAACTTTACCACACTCTATAAATTGTAGGTGATAGAGCTACCAACTTTCCCACACTGTATAAATTTTACATGATGGAGCTACTAACTTTCCAACACTGTATAAATTGTACGTGATTCAACTACGAACTTTACCACACTGTATAAATTGTACGTGATAGAGCTACCAACTTTCCCACACTGTATAAATTTTACGTGATGGAGCTACCAACTTTCCCACACTGTATAAATTGTACGTGATACAACTACTAACTTTACCACACTGTATAAATTATACGTGATAGAGCTACCAACTTTCCCACACTTTAAAAATTTTACGTGATAGAGCTACCAACTTTCCCACACTGTATAAATTGTACGTAATACAACTACGATCTTTACCAAACTGTATAAATTGTACGTGATAGAGCTACCAACTTTCCCACACTGTATAAATTTTACGTGATAGAGCTACCAACTTTCCCACACTGTATAAATTGTACGTGATACAACTACGAACTTTACCACGCTGTATAAATTGTACGTGATAGAGCTACCAACTCTCCCACACTGTATAAATTTTACGTGATGGAGCTACCAACTTTCCCACACTGTTTAAATTGTACATGATAGAGCCACCAACTTTCCTACACATTTAAAATTGAACGTGATAGAGCTACCAACTTTCCCACATTGTATGGATTGTGCGTGATAGAGCTACCAACTTTCCCACACTTTTTAAATCGTACGTGATATAGCTACCAACTTTCCCACAATGTATAAATTGTACGTGATAGAGCTACCAACTTTCCAGCACTGTTTCAATTGTTCGTAATAGAGCTATCAACTCTCCCACACTCTATAAATTGTACGTAATCGAACTACGACCTTTCCCACACTGTATAAATTGTACACGAGAGAGCTACCTACTTTCCCACACTGTATAAATTGTACGTGATAGAGCTACCAATTTTCCCACTCTGTTTAAATTGTACGTGATAGAGCTACCAACTTTCCAACACTGTATAAATTGTACGTGATAGAGCTACCAACATTCCCACACTGTTTAAATTCTACGTGATAGAGCTACCAACTTTCCCACACTGTATAAATTGTACTTGATAGAGCTGCCAACTTTCCCACACTGTATGAATTGTACGTGATAGAGCCGCCAACTTTCCTACACTTTTTAAATTGTACGTGATACAGCTACCAACTTTCCCACAATGTATAAATTGTACGTGATAGATCTACCAACTTTTCCACAATGTATAAATTGTATGTGATAGACCTACCAACTTTCCCACACTGTACAAATTGTACGTGATAGAGCTACAAACTTTCACACACTTTATCAATTGTACGTGATAAAGCTACCAACTTTCCCACACTGTATAAATTTTACGTGTTAGAGCTACCAATTTTCCCACTCTGTTTAAATTGTACTTGATAGAGCTACCAAATTTCCAACACGGTATCAATTGTACGTGATAGAGCTACCAACTTTCCCACTCTGTTTAAATTGTACGTGATGGAGCTACCAAATTTCCAACACTGTATAAATTGTACGTGTTAGAGCATTCAACTTTCCCACACTGTATAAATTGTACGTGATTGAGATACCAACTTTCCCATACTGTATAAATTTTACGTGATAGAGGTACCAACTTTGCCACACTGTATAAATTGTGCGTGATAGTGCTACCAACTTTCCCACAGTGGATAAATTGTACGTGATAGAGCCACCAACTTTCCTACACTTTTTAAATCGTACGTGATAGAGCTACCAACTTTCCCACAATGTATAAATTATACGTGATAGAGCTACCAACTTTCCCACACTGTATAAATTGTACATGATAGAGCTACCAACTTTCCCACACTGTATAAATTTTACGTGATAGACCTACCTAGTTTCCCACAGTGGATAAATTTTACGTGATGGAGCTACCAACTTTCCCACACTGTTTAAATTGTACATGATAGAGCCACCAACTTTCCTACAATTTTAAAATTGTACGTGATAGAGCTACCAACTTTCCCACATTGTATGGAGTGTACGTGATAGAGCTACCAACTTTCCCACACTGTTTAAATTGTACGTGATAGAGCCACCAACTTTCCTACACTTTTTAAATTGTACGTGATAGAGCTACCAACTTTCCCACAATGTATATATTGTACGTGATAGAGCTACCAACTTTCCCACACTGTATCAATTGTACGTAATAGAGCTACCAACTTTCCCACACTCTATAAATTGTACGTGATCGAACTACGAACTTTCCCACACTGTATAAATTGTACACGATAGAGCTACCTACTTTCCCACACTGTATAAATTGTACGTGATAGAGCTACCAATTTTCCCACTCTGTTTAAATTGTACGTGATAGAGCTACCAACTTTCCAACACTGTATAAATTGCACGTGATTGAGCTACCAACTTTCCCACACTGTTTAAATTGTACGTGATAGAGCTACCAACTGTCCCACACTGTATAAATTGTACGTGATTGAGATACCAACTTTCCCATACTGTATAAATTGTACGTGATAGAGGTACCAACTTTCCCACACTGTATAAATTGTACGTGATAGAGCTACCAACTTTCCCACAGTGGATACATTTTACGTGATGGAGCTACCAACTTCCCACACTGTTTAAATTTTACATGATGGAGCTACCAACTTTCCCACACTGCATAAATTATACGTGGTAGAGCTACCAACTTTCCCATACTGTAGAACTTGTACATGATTGAGGTACCTACTTTCCCATACTGTAGAAATTCTACGTGATTGAGCTACCAACTGTCCCATACTGTATCAATTGTACTTGTTCGAGGAACCAACTTTCCCACACTCCATATATTTTATGTGATAGAGCTACCAACTTTCCCACAATGTATAAATTGTATGAGATAGAGCTACCAACTTTGCCACACTTTATAAATTGTATGTGATAGGACCACCAACTTTCCCACACTGTATAAATAGTACGTGATAGAGCTACCAACTTTCACACACTGTATAAATTGTACGTCATAGAGATAGCAACTTTCCCACACTGTATATATTGTATGTGATACAACTACGAACTTTACCACACTGTTTAAATTGTACGTGATAGAGCTACCAACTGTCCCACACTTTATAAATTGTAGGTGATAGAGCTACCAACTTTCCCACACTGTATAAATTTTACGTGATGGAGCTACTAAATTTCCAACACTGTATAAATTGTACGTGATACAACTACGAACTTTACCACACTGTATAAATTGTACGTGATAGAGCTACCAACTTCCCACACTGTATAAATCTTACGTGATGGAGCTACCAACTTTCCCACACTGTATAAATTGTACGTGATACAACTACGAACTTTACCACACTGTATAAATTGTACGTGATAGACCTACCAACTTTCCCACACTTTAAAAATTTTAAGTGATAGAGCTACCAACTTTCCCACACTGTATAAATTGTACGTGATACGACTACGAACTTTACCACGCTGTATAAATTGTAGGTGATAGAGCTACCAACTCTCCCACACTGTATAAATTTTACGTGATGGAGCTACCAACTTTCCCACACTGTTTAAATTCTACATGAGAGAGCCACCAACTTTCCTACACATTTAAAATTGTACGTGATAGAGCTACCAACTTTCCCATATTGTATGGATTGTACGTGATAGAGCTACCAACTTTCCCACACTTTTTAAATCGTACGTGATATAGCTACCAACTTTCCCACAATGTATAAATTGTACGTGATAGAGCTACCAACTTTCCAACACTGTTTCAATTGTTCGTAATAGAGCTACCAACTTTCCCACACTCTATAAATTATAAGTAATCGAACTACGACCTTTCCCACACTGTATAAATTGTACACGATAGAGCTACCTACTTTCCCACACTGTATAAATTGGACGTGATAGAGCTACCAATTTTCCCACTCTGTTTAAATTGTACGTGATAGAGCTACCAACTGTCCAACACTGTATAAATTGTACGTGATAGAGCTACCAACATTCCCACACTGTTTAAATTGTACGTGATAGAGCTACCAACTTTCCAACACTGTATAAATTGTACGTGGTAGAGCTACCAACTTTACCACACAGTATAAATTCTACGTGATTGAGATACCAACTTTCCCATACTATATAAATTGTACGTGATAGAGGTACCAACTTCCCACACTGTATAAATTGTACGTGATAGAGCTACCAATTTTCCCACAGTGGATACATTTTACGTGATGGAGTTACCAACGTTCCTACGCTGTTTAAATTTTACATGATGGAGCTACCAACTTTCCCACACTGCATAAATTGTACGTGGTAGAGCTACAAACTTTCCCATACTGTAGAAATTGTACATGATTGAGCTACCTACTTTCCAATACTGTAGAAATTCTACGTGATTGAGCTACCAACTGTCGCATACTGTATAAATTATACTTGATAAAGATACCAACTTTCCCACACTCCATATGTTGTATGTGATAGGACCACCAACTTTCCCACACTGTGTTAATTCTACGTGATAGAGCTACCAACTTTCCCACACTGTATAAATTGTACGTCATAGAGCTACCAACTTTCCCACACTGTATAAATTGTATGTGATAGAGGTACCAACATTCCCACACTGTATAAATTATACTTGATACAGCTACCAACTTTCCCACACTCTATAAATTATACGTGATAGAGCTACCAACTTTCCCACACTGTATAAATTGTACGTGATAGAGCTACCAAATTTCACACACTGTATAATTTGTACATGATAGAGCTACTAACTTTCACACACTATATTAATTGTACATGATAGAGCCACCAACTTTCCCACACTGTATAAATTGTACGTGATAGAGCTTCCAACTTTCCCACACTGTATCGATTGTACGTGATAGAGCTAACAACATTCCCACACTGTTTAAATTGTACTTGATAGAGCTACCAACTTTCCCACACTGTATAAATTGTACTTGATAGAGCTGCCAACTTCACCACAATGTATTAATTGTACTTGATAGAGCTACCAACTTTCCCACACTGTATGATTTGTACGTGATAGAGCTACCAACTTTCCCACACTGTATAAATTGTACGTGATAGAGCTGCCAACTTTCCTACACTTTTTAAATTGTACGTGATAGAGCTACCAACTTTCCCACAATGTATAAATTGTACGTGATAGATCTACCAACTTTCCCACACTGTATAAATTGTACGTGATAGATCTACCAACTTTCCCACACTGTATAAATTGTACGTGATAAAGCTACCAACTTCCACACACTTTATCAATTGTACGTGATAGAGCTACCAACTTTCCCACACTGTATAAATTTTACGCGTTAGAGCTACCAATTTTCCCACTCTGTTTAAATTGTACTTGATAGAGCAACCAAATTTCCAACACTGTATCAATTGTACGTGATAGAGCTACCAACTTTCCCACACTGTTTAAATTGTAAGTGATTGAGCTACCAAATTTCCAACACTGTATAAATTGTACGTGTTAGAGCATCCAACTTTCCCACACTGTATAAATTGTACGTGATTGAGATACCAACTTTCCCATACTGTATAAATTGTACGTGATAGAGCTACCAACTTTCCCACTGTCGATAAATTTTACGTGATGGAGCTACCAACTTTCCCACACTGTTTAAATTTTACATGATAGAGCTACCAACTTTCCCACACTGTATCAATTCTACGTAATAGAGCTACCAACTTTCCCACACTCTATAAATTGTACGTCATCGAACTACGAACTTTCCCACACTCTATAAATTGTACGTGATAGAGCTACCAACTTTCCCACACTGTATAAATTGTACGTGATATAGCTACTAACTTTCCCACACTGTATAAATTGTACGTGATACAACTACCAACTTTACCACATTCTATAAATTGTAGGTGATAGAGCTACCAACTTTCCCACACTGTATAAATTGTACGTGATAGAGCTACCAACTTTCCCACACTGTAAAAATTTAACGTGATAGAGCTACCAACTTTACCACAGTGGATAAATTTTACGTGATGGAGCTACCTACGTTCCCACACTGTTTAAATTTTACATGATAGAGCCACCAACTTTCCTACACTTTAAAAATTGTACGTGATAGAGCTACCAACTTTCCCACATTGTATGGATTGTACGTGATAGAGCTACAAAAACTTTCCCACACTGTTTAAATTGTACGTGATAGAGCCACCAACTTTCATACACTTTTTAAATTCTACGTGATAGAGCTACCAACTTTCCCACAATGTATAAATTGTACGTGATAGAGCTACCAACTTTCCCACACTGTATCAATTGTACGTAATAGAGCTACCATCTTTCCCACACTCTATAAATTATACGTGATCGAACTACGAACTTTCCCACACTCTATAAATTGTACGTGATAGAGCTAACATCTTTCCCACACTGTATAAATTGTACGTGATAGAGCTACTAACTTTCCCACACTGTATAAATTGTACGTGACAGCTACCAACTTTCCCACACTGTATAAATTTTACGTGATAGAGCTACCTAGTTTCCCACAGTGGATAAATTTTACGTGATGGAGCTACCAACTTTCCCACACTGTTTAAATTGTACATGATAGATCCACCAACTTTCCTACAATTTTAAAATTGTACGTGATAGAGCTACCAACTTTCCCACATTGTATGGATTGTACGTGATAGAGCTACCTACTTTCCCACAGTGTTTAAATTGTACGTGATACAACTACGAACTTTACCACACTCTATAAATTGTAGGTGATAGAGCTACCAACTTTCCCACACTGTATAAATTTTACATGATGGAGCTACTAACTTTCCAACACTGTATAAATTGTACGTGATTCAACTACGAACTTTACCACACTGTATAAATTGTACGTGATAGAGCTACCAACTTTCCCACACTGTATAAATTTTACGTGATGGAGCTACCAACTTTCCCACACTGTATAAATTGTACGTGATACAACTACTAACTTTACCACACTGTATAAATTATACGTGATAGAGCTACCAACTTTCCCACACTTTAAAAATTTTACGTGATAGAGCTACCAACTTTCCCACACTGTATAAATTGTACGTAATACAACTACGATCTTTACCAAACTGTATAAATTGTACGTGATAGAGCTACCAACTTTCCCACACTGTATAAATTTTACGTGATAGAGCTACCAACTTTCCCACACTGTATAAATTGTACGTGATACAACTACGAACTTTACCACGCTGTATAAATTGTACGTGATAGAGCTACCAACTCTCCCACACTGTATAAATTTTACGTGATGGAGCTACCAACTTTCCCACACTGTTTAAATTGTACATGATAGAGCCACCAACTTTCCTACACATTTAAAATTGAACGTGATAGAGCTACCAACTTTCCCACATTGTATGGATTGTGCGTGATAGAGCTACCAACTTTCCCACACTTTTTAAATCGTACGTGATATAGCTACCAACTTTCCCACAATGTATAAATTGTACGTGATAGAGCTACCAACTTTCCAGCACTGTTTCAATTGTTCGTAATAGAGCTATCAACTCTCCCACACTCTATAAATTGTACGTAATCGAACTACGACCTTTCCCACACTGTATAAATTGTACACGAGAGAGCTACCTACTTTCCCACACTGTATAAATTGTACGTGATAGAGCTACCAATTTTCCCACTCTGTTTAAATTGTACGTGATAGAGCTACCAACTTTCCAACACTGTATAAATTGTACGTGATAGAGCTACCAACATTCCCACACTGTTTAAATTCTACGTGATAGAGCTACCAACTTTCCCACACTGTATAAATTGTACTTGATAGAGCTGCCAACTTTCCCACACTGTATGAATTGTACGTGATAGAGCCGCCAACTTTCCTACACTTTTTAAATTGTACGTGATACAGCTACCAACTTTCCCACAATGTATAAATTGTACGTGATAGATCTACCAACTTTTCCACAATGTATAAATTGTATGTGATAGACCTACCAACTTTCCCACACTGTACAAATTGTACGTGATAGAGCTACAAACTTTCACACACTTTATCAATTGTACGTGATAAAGCTACCAACTTTCCCACACTGTATAAATTTTACGTGTTAGAGCTACCAATTTTCCCACTCTGTTTAAATTGTACTTGATAGAGCTACCAAATTTCCAACACGGTATCAATTGTACGTGATAGAGCTACCAACTTTCCCACTCTGTTTAAATTGTACGTGATGGAGCTACCAAATTTCCAACACTGTATAAATTGTACGTGTTAGAGCATTCAACTTTCCCACACTGTATAAATTGTACGTGATTGAGATACCAACTTTCCCATACTGTATAAATTTTACGTGATAGAGGTACCAACTTTGCCACACTGTATAAATTGTGCGTGATAGTGCTACCAACTTTCCCACAGTGGATAAATTGTACGTGATAGAGCCACCAACTTTCCTACACTTTTTAAATCGTACGTGATAGAGCTACCAACTTTCCCACAATGTATAAATTATACGTGATAGAGCTACCAACTTTCCCACACTGTATAAATTGTACATGATAGAGCTACCAACTTTCCCACACTGTATAAATTTTACGTGATAGACCTACCTAGTTTCCCACAGTGGATAAATTTTACGTGATGGAGCTACCAACTTTCCCACACTGTTTAAATTGTACATGATAGAGCCACCAACTTTCCTACAATTTTAAAATTGTACGTGATAGAGCTACCAACTTTCCCACATTGTATGGAGTGTACGTGATAGAGCTACCAACTTTCCCACACTGTTTAAATTGTACGTGATAGAGCCACCAACTTTCCTACACTTTTTAAATTGTACGTGATAGAGCTACCAACTTTCCCACAATGTATATATTGTACGTGATAGAGCTACCAACTTTCCCACACTGTATCAATTGTACGTAATAGAGCTACCAACTTTCCCACACTCTATAAATTGTACGTGATCGAACTACGAACTTTCCCACACTGTATAAATTGTACACGATAGAGCTACCTACTTTCCCACACTGTATAAATTGTACGTGATAGAGCTACCAATTTTCCCACTCTGTTTAAATTGTACGTGATAGAGCTACCAACTTTCCAACACTGTATAAATTGCACGTGATTGAGCTACCAACTTTCCCACACTGTTTAAATTGTACGTGATAGAGCTACCAACTGTCCCACACTGTATAAATTGTACGTGATTGAGATACCAACTTTCCCATACTGTATAAATTGTACGTGATAGAGGTACCAACTTTCCCACACTGTATAAATTGTACGTGATAGAGCTACCAACTTTCCCACAGTGGATACATTTTACGTGATGGAGCTACCAACTTCCCACACTGTTTAAATTTTACATGATGGAGCTACCAACTTTCCCACACTGCATAAATTATACGTGGTAGAGCTACCAACTTTCCCATACTGTAGAACTTGTACATGATTGAGGTACCTACTTTCCCATACTGTAGAAATTCTACGTGATTGAGCTACCAACTGTCCCATACTGTATCAATTGTACTTGTTCGAGGAACCAACTTTCCCACACTCCATATATTTTATGTGATAGAGCTACCAACTTTCCCACAATGTATAAATTGTATGAGATAGAGCTACCAACTTTGCCACACTTTATAAATTGTATGTGATAGGACCACCAACTTTCCCACACTGTATAAATAGTACGTGATAGAGCTACCAACTTTCACACACTGTATAAATTGTACGTCATAGAGATAGCAACTTTCCCACACTGTATATATTGTATGTGATACAACTACGAACTTTACCACACTGTTTAAATTGTACGTGATAGAGCTACCAACTGTCCCACACTTTATAAATTGTAGGTGATAGAGCTACCAACTTTCCCACACTGTATAAATTTTACGTGATGGAGCTACTAAATTTCCAACACTGTATAAATTGTACGTGATACAACTACGAACTTTACCACACTGTATAAATTGTACGTGATAGAGCTACCAACTTCCCACACTGTATAAATCTTACGTGATGGAGCTACCAACTTTCCCACACTGTATAAATTGTACGTGATACAACTACGAACTTTACCACACTGTATAAATTGTACGTGATAGACCTACCAACTTTCCCACACTTTAAAAATTTTAAGTGATAGAGCTACCAACTTTCCCACACTGTATAAATTGTACGTGATACGACTACGAACTTTACCACGCTGTATAAATTGTAGGTGATAGAGCTACCAACTCTCCCACACTGTATAAATTTTACGTGATGGAGCTACCAACTTTCCCACACTGTTTAAATTCTACATGAGAGAGCCACCAACTTTCCTACACATTTAAAATTGTACGTGATAGAGCTACCAACTTTCCCATATTGTATGGATTGTACGTGATAGAGCTACCAACTTTCCCACACTTTTTAAATCGTACGTGATATAGCTACCAACTTTCCCACAATGTATAAATTGTACGTGATAGAGCTACCAACTTTCCAACACTGTTTCAATTGTTCGTAATAGAGCTACCAACTTTCCCACACTCTATAAATTATAAGTAATCGAACTACGACCTTTCCCACACTGTATAAATTGTACACGATAGAGCTACCTACTTTCCCACACTGTATAAATTGGACGTGATAGAGCTACCAATTTTCCCACTCTGTTTAAATTGTACGTGATAGAGCTACCAACTGTCCAACACTGTATAAATTGTACGTGATAGAGCTACCAACATTCCCACACTGTTTAAATTGTACGTGATAGAGCTACCAACTTTCCAACACTGTATAAATTGTACGTGGTAGAGCTACCAACTTTACCACACAGTATAAATTCTACGTGATTGAGATACCAACTTTCCCATACTATATAAATTGTACGTGATAGAGGTACCAACTTCCCACACTGTATAAATTGTACGTGATAGAGCTACCAATTTTCCCACAGTG